>NW_006239406.1:312477-312578 GCF_000226075.1 Solanum tuberosum | reverse complement strand
GATACAAGTACAAGGGTCCACCAGACCATTCTGCCAAGATAATTTGAAGTCTAAAGTTAGTCAGCAGCATGACTATAAAAATGCGGAGCTAAGTCGATCGG
>NW_006239406.1:309039-310428 GCF_000226075.1 Solanum tuberosum | reverse complement strand
CTCTCTCAAGATACTAAATACTTAAAAGTTAATGGATAAATCTGAAATCCAATCAGATATTTTAGATAGCATGGCTAAGCAAGAGGCAAAGGTATATTGTTCAAAAAATATGTGGAACTAATTTCATATATTCCTGAATATCATATATATGATTGAGATTTCTAGTTTATTAGCACATTGGAAACAGGGAGAAAATTTCTATACTATGCCATTCTAATGTTGAAACCGGTAGGCGAGGAAAGCCGTTTAGGGGAGTAAACAAAGTTGAGGCGCTGATAAGAAGGAAGTATCCACTAAAGTACGATGCTAGTAGTGATAGGAGAACATGATAAATATAGTCTAGTTCATAATAATCTAATATGAATTTAATCGATTATGAATATGATAGTAGGAATAATTTGAAATAAAAAAACCTGCATGATAAGGAACATGACTACATACGTTCATGATGAAATGATAAAAACTATGAACCTTTAATCTTATATATACTTAAAAATATAGAAATAATTGAATTAAGAAGAATAATATGGGGAAAAATATTTAATGATAACGAATCAGAAAATATATTAAATCAAGAATGATATGAAATAGACCTACATGATTTAGACTCCGAAAGAATAGAATGATAAGATTTAGAAATAAATTCAGATTAAAATGAACTACGAATATTTACAATATTGGATAGAATCTATGGAAGATATAAAACTATTAGAACAATTAATGGAGGAAAATTTATATATGTACCGAAGAACCCAAGATATATTATATATCTAGAACATATCATAAATGATATTAAAGAAATATTCAGATTAAAACAACTATCGGAAGAATATTACAATAAATATTATTACATTTTACCATGAATTTCACAATCCCAAAAATATATTAAAGAGATATCAAGATTAAGACACTTAACAAAAAATATTATAATAAAAATGGTTAAAATAAATTACTCACCTACCACACTATCAACTACCACACTACCACTTCTATGAATACCTCAACTACCAATTCCGCACCGAAAACTGATTCCTCAATTGTGAGCTTCTTCGAGATCATCAATGGGTTCCAGTTCATTATTCAGATTATGGAATACTGGAGTCCAATATTCTTGAATTAGGAGTAGACTATTTCAAACCACTTAGGGTGTGTTTGGTATGAAGGAAAATGTTTTCCATGGAAAATGTTTTCCTAGAAAATGTTTTCCTGTAAAACAAGTTGATTTTTAACTTATTTTCTCATGTTTGGTTGGTGAGTAGAAAATATTTTCCGGAAAAGATTTTTAGTGTTTGACTTATGAATGAAAAATATTTTTGAGAAATATCTTTTATTTTAACTAGAATAGAAGATAATTTTTGAAATTGAAAATATTTTTTAAAAATAAACTTA
>NW_006239406.1:282409-308562 GCF_000226075.1 Solanum tuberosum | reverse complement strand
GGCTGGGTAGAAGGTGGGTGGGAGGGGTCAAGGGTAGGATGAAAAAAAGAAATTTTGAAGTAATTGTAATTTGAAGTTGGAAGAGAGGTTTGTAAAATGTTTTCCTTAAGTTTTGAAGAGAAGTCATTTTCCTTAAATTTGAAGAAAATGAGTTGGTTTGGAAAATATTTTCCAAAACATTTAACCCAACCAAATATGAGAAAATTGGAAAACATTTTCCGAAAAATATTTTCCTTCGTACCAAACACACCCTTGGAGTATTAAACTTGTAAAGTGTTTCTGGGTTGCATCCTTCTTGTTGCACAAAAGAAATATTCCAAGGGATTAAGAAAGTGAAACAATTGGGAATTTGTAACTTACATTTGAGGTTTACTAGTGATCCCAAATGCCTAGATAATCTAATATATTTATATGAGCTCGAGGCACTAAGTATTGTATCATACTCGTTACCTCGTGGGCTTCCATGTCCGGCTTCCTTCATCAAATCTCAAGACGTTGACACTCTGCAAAACCTTTCTACTGTGGGAGAACATGGCGATTATTAGCAAGTTGCCTAAACTCGAGGTACTCCAATTGAAGGCTCGGGCCTTTGAATGTACTGAAGATGTTGAAGAAACAGTCTAGGAAGTCACAGATATTCTTCCTTCTTGAGTGGTTAGATCTTGAATATTGGAGAGCTACCGATGATTATTGAACGCATAATTATCAGAAATTGCCACAAGTTGAAAGAGCTAATTGAGTTACGGGGATGTTCTTCTTCCCTCGTGACTTTTGCTACAAAGTACCAAGAAAATCATGAGGATTTGGGAAACAACATACTTAAAGTTGATGCCTTTGACACAATAAGAGGTAATAAGTAGAACGATTCTTCAACATCCACTATATGTTTTACTAGTAATTGACCTGATGACTTTGGTTGAAAATTTTACGTACATAACTACAGTATATCGTTTGATTGTAATAGGATAGGTAAAACTGAATGTTTCATATGTATAGGCTCTGTGAAATCTGTTGGAAATGAAGACACTTTTGAAAGAGTGGCATGCCAATTGTTCCAAAGAAACCAAAAATATGCCCTTACATCTATGAAAAGCGTAACGTGATCAGACATGACATGACATAGTTTCAGTTTACCGAGGATTTGACCTTAAATGGAAAGATGTGGGAGGTTATTGATTAGGGTAGAAGGTTAGTAGGTAGTGGAGTGTTCTTTTGCTTCCCGAAGGGTTTAGGCTTAGTGGTGTGTGTCTGTCGTAGTATTAGTTTTATTCTTGTAGTGTGTTGCTATTGCATTCTATTACCGTGTGCTTTTTTATGATGTTTTGGTTATTGCATTATTTTGTTCTTGTTAATGTTTTCTTCCATATTGGCTGCTTCACTGTCATTTTCCTATTTTATACATACTTTGATTTGTTGTGGAGGCAGAGAGACTGTTTCATTTCAGCTTGCCATGAGTTGCTTACAAATTGCGATTAGAACACCTGTCTTGCATCTATTAATTTGATGTGAACACAAGTGCACTAAAAAAATAAAAATTGTAGCCTTCTCTGGCAGGACCTTGATTGGGCTATCCTTACAGAAAAATTGAAGTCCAAATGTCATGATTCCATATGAATACATGGATATCACCCTTGGTTCCTCTCTTCCTTCCCAGACATTGGAGTTTCACTTGTTTTTGCCCTTCCATTCAGAGGAAGATAAAAGAGGACAAAAAGGTTGGATTGTAACTCACTTGGTAATGACTAATGAGTTTTCTTCAGTCATCTTAAACAAAATAGCTTTAGGGATGTGCTTGCTTTTAATATATACATAACCATCAGAACTTTAAAAAAAATACAATTGCCATATATATATATGTACACATATATTTAAGAACAAATACAGAGAAAGTATTCCGCTTAGTCAAAAAGATCTTGATAAGTCTCACACCAATACCTTCTGTTAGGGATTGAATCAAGATTGTAACTCGAACTAATTGGGAGCACGATCATCATGTGTTTTTCTCCAGCACAGAGAGTGCTGGTGTCAAATAGTTGTTTGCTTTGTCAGGCAAATGTGCAACCTGCAATTTTTATAGGAAACTGAATGAGAAACAGCAATGAAGTAAAAATTTAGCTACTATTGCTGCCAAAAGCAATTCATCCAGAAAGTGAAGGAAATGGCTGTACAATAGTTCGCCTTTGATCATTCAATTGATAAAATTTGTTAAGTAATGGACTTACCAACTCGTACAACTCCTTCCCAGGCTCAGCGACATATTCATAACATACCTAGTCAGAGAATAGGGTCAATTAGTTCATTTGTCAAACTCTGCCATCAAAACAAGTAGAGTATTACTCACATCAAAGCTCTTGTTTCTGGCTGTCGAATCATGCAATGCCTTCACACAAATGTCAGCCACATCAGCACAACTGATTCCCTGCATTTACCGTTACAAAGGTGAGCTCAATTGGAAGTGAAGCAAGACTCTCATGAGTACAGTACATCTCTTACCTGAGAGATACGATTTCCTTGATCAAATATGAGCGCACGTTGCCCACCTGGTTCTTCCTGCAGAAAGTAATCATTAGAAAATCTTCAGATTTTGCTAAAATCTAATATTTTGGGTGGTAGGTCTCTTATTATTTCCAACAATAAGTGAATCAATTTATGGTACAGCTGCTAAATCATGCTTCCTTTAGGCATTTGATTAGTGGAAAACCACATTATTGCAGCTGCTAAGCAGAACTTTCCATAGAAATACATCCGTGCCACCACTGCCGTTAACTAATTCCGTCCTACTCTGACTAAATTTAACCACTTAAAAGGTTCCCTTCTTATAAATCCACTTGAGTCCTTACCGCCCAACATATGGTTCCAAGGATAGTCCATTTGCATCTAATTTAACATCCAGCTAACTTTAGAGCATTGTTCTTAAGCATAATTAACACTTGTTCTGACAAATATGGGGGGAGGGGGGGACACACACTTCTTGCTCTCCCACTCAAAGTCCAAATACAACCTATCACAAAGCATGCTGATTTACAATTATATTTGCCTATAGGAATACCTAATTCTAAGCAAAGCAAAAGCTGCCTCGAATCGGACTTATTGCTCGAGGTCAGTCCTAAAGTTAACCAGAAGTTAACTATACTCAATATTTCCAGCTGAAAGACCAACATATGAGCAATGGAATGGAAAACATATTTACCATCAAGGGTCCTGGGCGAATAATTGTGTATCCAAGGCCGGACCTTCTTAATGAATCTTCACCAGCCTACAAAAATTAAAATAATCAGGGATTCAGTTTTAATCCAAGAAGAATACGTGAAGGAAGAGTCTGAAGAAGAGCTCACCCTCTTGGCTCGCAAAACTTGCTCCCGTCTGGTAGGCTCTATTCCTGACCCCGTACATGATACCAAGACAAAGTCAGTTTCTTGTCCAGTCTGCAAAATTTACAATAATCTGGCAATAAGTATATTATCCAACATAATTCTTTTATCAAACTATTTTCAACCAAATCATCATTTTAAAGATGACTGATGAAAAGAAGTAATAGCATCGACCATAAACACGACTATTTTCTGTATAAGTTTTCACTTTTTTTTTCTGAACAGCACAGAGATCTATAAGTTGCATTCGACCAAAAGTCGCCTAAAATTTGCAGTCGGTATTTCAATACACAAACGCCTAAAACCATGCTGATTTACAACCTATCACAATCTGCCTATCTAATGAAACCAGTCATAAGAAAAACACTGATTGGTCTTTCAGTTAGAATTGGAGTGAATAGGTTTTGTTTGATGTTCATTGATTTGGCACAGTTGTGGTCTTAAGATTCAAATAGAAAAAGAGTAGAACTGTACATTACATTTATGATGACATTACGAGGAAAAACAAAAAGCACCCATAGGAACAATAAATATAACCATATGAACAAGAAAGCTGCCTTTATCTTCCAAATCACATATTAGATTCTACTAGACGTGAGTCATCTTTCTCTAGGACTTACCAATGACCCTAGTCTCAGAAACACAGCACATCATGAAACATGTATAAGCTATAAAGAAAAAGTAATCAATTTTCATGTGAGGGTTGCAGGAATTGAACTCTTCCTTTCTTGCTTACTCTATCAATCTACCTATGTCTTATGCTATCCTTTGCATCAACTGTATGCAATGGTTCAGCAGGACCTTAAGTTGAGAAGAATGAGCATTGGGCCTAATTCAACCCCGAAATCTAGCTCATTAATTGAGGATTGATCAAAAATATATAAGGAGATAACGAGTACTCACACAACCAATTTAGGACATTCTAACCACATTCTTGGATAAAATTACTTGCATTTAATTTTATCAAAGAACTAGCACATTTTACAGGGTGAACCAAATTGACGGAACTTCAAACTTTTGCGGCCAACAGATGTTAATATATATAAAATAAATCTGAAAGTAGAAAGGAGTTCTACCAGGAACACTCTAGACTATAATTATCTTGAAGATTCTAAACAATTACCAGTCAAACTCCTGACTTCTCATAGATTATGACTATTATATGCAGAGCACAAGCAAAAACATGAAGAAACAAAAGTCTCACATAATGCTGTTGCACAAACAGTCAACTGAACTTACAGGCAAAGCCTTAATATATTCCATAATTAGCTGAAAGCTTCTCAGATCTTGGTTCGTCCCCGTAGGTCCTTCAATTGGCCTCTGTAGCAATTAGCAAATGACCATGTCAAGTATCAGCAACTAGCACAGAAAAAACTGTTGTATTCTACTTTGAAATGTTTCAAGGATTCATGTCATATCCTATAACAGGGATTTTGCAGGTAGGACTATTAATTTTGTTATGAGTCTTGGATCTTCTAGTGGAAATAGCTCTTCTTTCATAGCATAATTGGTCAAATACTTCAAATAAGAAAATAGTTTGTTTACTTTGTGGCTGGTGGAGGTTTGGGTTGGGGGTTGAAAGCTGAAAGAAACAATCTGCCGACAGATGGTCCATTCTTGGCCAGTATATAGTGGAAATGAAGTAGTTGAGTTGTAAGGTAATATGTTTAGTTCGTATAGATAGGAGAAAAAAGAGGAAATATGAATTGCAAACACTAACAATAAAAACAGTATGTTTCCCACATATGCAAAAAAGAATTAAGAAAATGACTCCTCAATTATCGGTGTGTATTCGCCAAGCCTGGTCCACTCAATCTATTATTTCATTTCAAGATTTTGCTCCTGAATCTGTACTTAAATAATGTGAACTGGACGCAAGTGTATGAGCAATTGATTTATATATAAATCAACTTTTGGCGTTCCAAAAATATGGTAACTCAAGTATAACAGTAGAAGAAATAGTTTTAAAGTTTTAAAGAAGTGAAATGGCAACAATGAGGAAGGGAATGCTTCGGTCGAAGGAAGACCTGTCTTCTAGGCTCAAAGCGTATGGTCAAGGTATGCACAAGGAATGGATCCAATGGGGGATCATCTGGCTTCACCGGCCGAAATGAAGAAAATGGAACTCTCACCTGTGAAAACAAGTGCATATGCAAAGACATTAAATAAAAATATGAAGTATCTAATAGTATTCAGAATGGAGGCATTACTTGATCAATAATTTTCCTTCACGTTGTAAATCCAAACTCACCCTGCAAAATCCTGCTTTTGTGCTAATTCTGGAAAAATACAATTTGCTTTGTGTTGTATCTGCTGAAGGACCAGCTTCAAGAATTACAACATAAGATCTTCCATTTCCACCAACAGAGAATACTAGACCCTCATACCTAAGTATAAAAAAGTCAATAGTGACACAAGTATATGGAGTGAGGATAAATCAACAACTGGAAAAATAGCATCATGTATGAGCAAAGAATAAAAGGAAAAATTGAAATTTACAGTAAATACCTGTCAAGAGTGTAACCCAAAGGGAGTGAGAGTTTTCGTGACAAGTCAACATAGCCTCCTCTTGTGAAGACATACCCTTACATGAGCCAAAAGAAGGAACACTTAGAAACAGGGATCAAAATATTGCATCTTTGAAATTCAGTATTTCACAACTATCCATAGACTTGTCTTACTTAGCACCATAAGTGGGACTACAGGTCCCTAAATATGTTCACAAACAACGTGTACATGCTTTCAAGACCTGGGATCAACTTCCGCGGTTACCTGAAAAAACAGCCTCTCCGCTTTCAGTAAACTCAAACTTGGCATCCATTCCTCCATCATACTTAGAAACAACCACATCCTGGAAATATGTCCCCTGACGGACTTCCCACCCATTCAATGAATCTTCAGACTTGAATTTTGCAATTAAAAGCTTGCTTTTGCTACTCTTTCCAGCTCGTTGCTGTGCTAGTTTATTGTTGTAGTCCTACATGTTTTGAAACAGAATGCATACAGATTACACACTGATCAGATCAACAAGGGACAGAATTTGGAAATGCACAGATAAGAGTTGCCTGAGATGGTAGTCCTATATATTTTCTTAAATGCAGGAATTTAAAGTATTTCTGAAAAATGTTTTTACTAATAGCCCAGTTAACTAAGAAACAGACAATTATCAGCTCTAACAAAGAAAAGCTGCTATCTAAAATTTAAACTCTTGTCATAATACAAATGTTGTTCTTCTTGCTGAAAGTTAAAAATTGTAATACATAATTTAGCACCAAGTTCTTTATTAGATTTGATTAATTCAACATGGATATTAATATTACCAGATATAAATATACTTTAGTTAAGATGTGTGAAATCAACTATAGTATATGATGAGTTGCCCTTTTCTGATATCACGTTGATACTCCAATACTAGTTTCTTGCCTAAATTTTGTCAAATTAAAGGACAAATATCTTATTTGGTGGCAGCCTACCTATCCACCGGATCGAAATATATATTGCAATACAAAAAAAAATCGCATCTTATGACAAGAAACTATGTTAACCAACTGATGCTTGAGTAGTGCTAGCAGTATTTGTACAAGCATCTTATGCAGCATTTTGAGAGGAAGATTTAGTCATCCAAACTACTGTCAGACATCAAACCCAACCCTTGGGCTTTCTGTTTCTTTATATCTTTTCCATTCACACTAATTGGTATAACCTTGCCACTAATGTACCAAAACAAGATAGTGGAAGAAAACGAATACCTGCAAGGCTTTGGTGAGATTGTAAACCCCTTGATGATCAACTCTGATGAGATCCCCAGTGATTGAAGACCGAGCAGTGGCACAATAGATGATTTTGTTGCAACCTTGCACTGCATTTTTAAGACTGGAAGGATCACCAACATCGCCTGTCACTAGCTCCACAGACCTTGGTAGCATGTCAACCACTTCCGGTTCAGCTTTCCTTACTAGAGCCTGTGCAGGAATGTAAGACAAATTGTAAGTGATGAGTAACATCTCAGTTGGATATCAAGTAAATATATTCAACCAAAGAAAAAAGAAATATATAGTTAACGGGAAGGCAGCACTCAAACTCTCAGAGCTTGATTTAGGATTCAAACATTGTCGATTCCTTATATATATTTACAACTAACACTACATCTTAATCCCAAACTAGTTAGGGTCAGCAATATGAATTATCTATATTCTCATCTATATTCTTTCCAATCCATTTGACCCTTTTCGCTAACTGTTCCAATATTCTCCGAAACTAGAGATTCTCTAAATCTCACACATATACCTAAGCTGCCATACAATCTCTTTCAAAATTTAAAAGCTCGTGTCAATAAGTGTTTCAACTCTCAATTTGAAACCTTATAATAAAACTTTCTATGCGCACACAAATGCAACAACGACAATTACAAAACTACACAACATTCTCAAACTTTATAATAGAACTTTCTATATGCACAAAAATGCAACAACGACGACAATAACAAAACTACACAACATTCTCAAACAAGTTGGGGCCAACGATATAAATGCTCACTAATCATGTTTTAGCATACTACATAAACAAATACTCAAACTTGGCCTCAGCAAGCAAGTAAGCATTCTAACTTTGAGAGTGCACATCTAGACACCTCAAATGGCAACTAAACACTCCAACTCCTCCTCACTATGCCTCATGGACACCACGTGACACATAAATTCTAGAGGTGTTCAAATGATCATTTTGTATGTTAAAGAGTGTTCAACTAACACAATGTGGAGATAAGTTGAGGTGTCTAAATGTGCACTCTCAAAGTTAGAGTGCTTATTTAAGTTTGAATGTCCGTTTATGTATAATCCAGAATCCACAATATATGCAATTACTAAAGAAAACGGAAATTAAAGTAGAGCAACAGGCAAAAAGTAATAGAGAAATGGACCTTGACAGTGTAACCCCTAAGCATGAGTTTGCGCACAACAATTCTACCAACACGACTAGTGGCACCAACAACAAGCACAGTAGTATTCTGAGCACCAGGAATAGCGAATTCACACATCGGTCCACCTTCTCTAATAAGCAAAGTACTCTCATCATCAGAACGAATTGTTCTCGAAATTTGCCCTAATCCTGAAAACTTTCGCCACACTTCATCAAACACTTGACGTGAACGCCTTCCTAATCCCACTGGATTTACATCATCCAATCTCTTTATAACAGAAACTGACGAAGATTGTAACTCTTGCACCTGCTCCCGCTCCTTCTCCTCCACCGTTTCCTGTACTTTTTGCTCCTTATTGTCATTCACTACCTTCTTTTTCTTCCTCTTATTTTTCTTCTCATTATCAGTTTCCGGATTCGAAGAAGAAGTTGCTCTTGTAACAAAAGAAGTGGTGGAGTATTTGCAGTTTGTTGTTGTTGTAGTAGAACTTCTTATTGAATTGGGTTTTATCCATATTGGATTATTATTGGTAAATGCTACATGAGTGAATGTTGCAGCACTCATTTGGAAAGAATGAAGAATAGAACTCTGGCTTACTGCAAATTTTTTAAAAAAAATTTGATGAAATTGAATTGTCAGAAATCAGAATATAATTTTTGTGTTTTGAAATTAATAATAATAATAATAATAATTCAGAAAGATGATATCCAAGTCATGATTGATGGTGACAGTGTAAAATTTGCTCCACACAAATGTGAATGTGAATAAACAAGTGATCTGATCAACCTGCCGCGGAAAAAAATGTTGAAGCTGTTTGTGCCACGTAGAGATACTCCTTTCCTTAGATTCTTATTTTGGCCGGGAGTTTTTTTTTTTGTTGTTTTTTTTTGGAAGCTATTTTTTTTATAAAAAAAAAAGGGGTATTTCAAAGAAGTCTATTTTTGTTTGTTTTTTTAAAAAATCACATTCACTAATAAAAATGTAGCAAATATTTTTTTATCCTTAATCTCATTTTATCAATTAAAATAGAATAATTTTATGTACCTTTTAATGGATAATAAATATCATATAATAAGATCATAATAAATTGAGAAAACACATAAAAAAATAAAAAATAAAATAAAAACCTGAACTTGATAGGATAACTTATTTTAGCACTTAAACTACACGGACATTTAAATATCTCTTTAACATCTTTGAAGTGAATTAAATGCAACCCTAAGAGATGACGTGGCAAAGAGAGTGAGTTCACTCACCTAATAGCGTGTGAAGGAGTTAAAAAAGAAAGAAAAAATTATAAAATCATACATATGTCATTTTTTTATAGGTCAATATATAATTATATTTTAAATATTATTTTCTTAATATATTAATTTTTATTAAACTATATGAATTTTCCTATTGGCCCATAAAACTTTTAGTTTTTTTCTCTTCATTTTATGGTCTTCCCCAATAAGCTTCTTCTCCATTGAAGCATCTTTTTTTCCTCCATCTTCATCTTCAACTCTATCAACTACCTCAATTTCACCATCTCTTTAGTAATCCACAAAACCCAACACCAACATCTTATTATTGACGTCAATTTCACACCTATAAATTTTGTCGATTTTCATCGGAGCTAAAAAAAAACTTCTTGGTTCACCAAATAAGACGAAGAAAGGAAGAGAAACAGGAGGTGTGGTGGAGCTCATTGAAAAATATGAAGAGGAAAAAAATGAACACTTAAGAGCTAGAAATGGTGAAGAAGAAGGAAAAAGAAAGAAGTGAAGGGGGTGGGTGGGGTAGGGTATGGGGAATAAAAATGGATCTCCATCTTAAATTTTAACTTTAGAAAATATATTTGTGATTAATTACTTAGTGTAAATTAATTTTAAAATGTGTTAAAAGAAAATTTTGTGAAAATAATTAATAAAAAATTTAATTAATGATGTGGCACTTACATGGCTACGATGTGGCAAGTGAGAGTGGTATAATAATCTCATAGTGATTTTTAATTCACTTCAAAGATGTTAAGTTTAAGTACTAAAGTAAGTAATCCGACCAAGTTCAGGGATTTTTTTTTATGTATTTTCTCTAATAAATTTATCGTTAATTTTTATTTATATAGCAATAAAAATCAATTATAAAAAAAAAAAAATCAAATTGAAGAGTTATAAGCCTTTGCTAATTTTTAAAAAATATTATTAGAAAAAAATGTGTTAAAAAGAAAATAGATAATATATTTATTTGGAAAAAGGGCATTTTTGACCCATTAAGTAATAAGAAGGGCATTTTTGGTTCAAAGTATTGACGTAAGGGTATTTTTGGACCAAATTATAAATGGAGGGCGTTTTTTTCATTTCACACAGTTTAAGGACATTTTTTTATCCTTTTCCATTTAAAATATAATTTGTTCCTAAATACGTATCAATTAAGAAAATCAAGAAAGAATTAATTATTTTTCAACTTTACCATTTGTATTAATTATTCTAGAATTAAGAAAAATGTAAATAGATAAAGACTAAAGAATGTAATAAAAATATATTAGTCAAATTACACTTTTAATTAATTTTTCTTTAGAGTCGTACAAAATTATATTATAGCAACTAAAAAAGAACGAAAGGAGAAACTACTAAATGTTGAAAGATATTTTTAGGTGTCGAAGTTGATTTTACAAACAAAGTAATTTGTGTTTGAATAAAAGTGTTGAGTATATATTCTTAAAGTTATTTATGAAAATATAGATTTAAAAGTATTTTTATTTTTACATTAAAAGAAGGGACGAATGATGAAAATGAGATGGAAAGAGAGTTGGAAATTTTGTTTGAGAAAAGATATATATGGACAATTATAAAAAAATATTAGGGATAAAATATTTGATTAAACAAAAGATACTTATAAATTGAAAAATCATAAATTCAATGTGATCATTTTATGGGTTTTAAGTACTTTTGATATTTATCAAAGGGAAAAAGGATAAATATACCCCCAAACTATCGTAAATGTTATGCAAATACCCTTCGTCATACTTTTGGGACATTAGTCCCCCTGCCGTCCAAAAACTAGAGCATGTATATCCTTTATACTAACGGACATCCACGTGTCATAATCTTATCCACCGATCCGACATTTATCGACGGATAAGATTGTGCCACGTGTCCCTATTTAGTCTTCCGTTAGAGTGAAGGGCATATATGCTCTAGTTTTTGGTCGGAAGGGGCACCAATGTCTCAAAAGTATGACATATGATATCTGCATATCATTTACGATAGTTCGCGGTATATCCTTTTTCCCTTTATCAAATGTAAATAAGTTGAAAAGTATTTACGATTTGATTTGACCGGCTTATAAATTTAGTCAAACATCTTTCATAATTATTTATATGGAAAAACTATCTAATTATACAAACATTTCTACCATATTTATTAATTTTTCCTTTTAGTTTGAAATAATTGCATATTGTCTCATTAGTTGATAATTTCTTATCAGCTTTCAAATCAGATACACGTAGATACATGTATTTTTGCTATCTGATACACTGAAATAGGAGAGGGGCAAGTGAGAGAAGGAGAGAAGCGAACGAGATAGAATGGAAGCGAGTAAGATAGTCTATGTATCCCAGATACACGTGAATCACACTAGATACATATATCTGGGATACCAAATATATTGTGAAATACAAATATATATGGAGAGAAACGGGTGGGAGAGTCAAATACATATGAATCCACTTGAATATAGTATATTTGGAAAAAATTACACATAATTTTGACCTCATGTATACGAAATACATGTATCTGGCGCGTCCAGATTCATGTAGTCAAAGTCCAAATTCTGATAAAATTTGTAATATTAGAAACTCGCTTGAAGAGAAATAATTTGCTCTTAAACTAGTGGGATTTGTGTTGTTTGTCTCATTTATATTTATTAAGATAAGAAAGTTCAGGGGAAAATATTTTGAAAGAAGAGTCTTTTAAAAACGTTTTTGAGGATTAAAAAAAGACTTTCAAAATATTATTTCCAAGTTTTTTGTTGCAATTTTTTTTTAACATGTTGCAAAAATCAGTACAAACGAGTAGAAATAATTAGTGGTCAAAACATTAGTAACAATATAGCCCTTGTTGACACCAAAGAGTACTTTAGTTTCCTCCTTAGGATTTGGATAACGTGAGATAAGGCCAAATATTTTCTTAGTGGTCTGAAATCCTACAACTAATATTCCTTGTTGTCACAAGGGAGTTCTTTGGTTTTTTCCCCTTATTAGGATTTGGATAATGTGAAATAAGAAGAGCTAGATGACATCTAAGAAGCTATATAAGTGGTGGAGGTCATGGGATGAGATGGGGAATTGAAGAATTTGGTAAGTGTAAAACATGTCAATTTTCATAAATTGGAAGATTTTCACAAAAAAAAGATATTTTTGGGTTGTTATTTAAATATTGTCCCTAGTTTTGACATTTGGTGTGAAAATGACCTTTTTAACTTTAATGAGAAACTAAAATACCCTTAAGTTTGAATGATATAAATGGTATAACAATGATAACATATGCGTCATCTAAGTCTTATAAAACCGATATAACTTCATGTTATATTCAATTGAATTGTCTAATTAGATTTTTCGTAAATCATATTGCATCGTCATGATTTCAGAGATACAAGCAAATAATTATAGGAAAAAATACATTTTAAAATTGTGACATCAAATCATAATAGAGCAATACCACTCTTGCTATATTCATGTGGATTACTCACAAATCATATTTGATTGTTATGACTTCAAAATTACAAACAGAGAAGTACGTGTCATACAAGTCATGTCACACATGTTTAACTTCATGATATATTCAGTCCAGTTATATATCCTGATGAATTACTCACAAATCACACTAGATCATCTTGATTTCAAGCTAGACACAAAAAGAGAAGAAACACTTAGGTTAATGAAATCAATGAGAGAAAATTTCAAGATTATGAATTAACTAACAATCTTATTGAGTATCCACTTGAATTGAATAACTGATTAATTGGGTAGATAATGCTTGTGAGAATTTATCGTCCTTACTCGGCTATTCAAGTTAATATAATGCCTATATTTTTATGGAATTCAAATAAAAAAGAGTGCATTGATAAATTTCATAAAATAATCAAGCGAGACCATTAGGTATATGTCTATTCTAATTGTAAATTTGTAGCCAAATATAAATAATTATGTATTAATCTTCTAACTAATCCATTTGTATTTTGTGGATATGTCCATCTGCATAAATACTTAGCATCCCTTTTCTTTCCTGTCATTTTATTTTCTTAAATGACGTAAAGAATATTTTTGCTTTCACATATTAGGTTTGCATTTCATCTAATAGAAGGACTGTTGCAAGAACTTCCTCTTTCACTATCTCTTTATTTGACGCTAATGCATTTTATGATGTCACATATGCTAAAATATATATATGATCAATCATGGGTGTTTATTACTATATTGTTTATCATACAATCTATCGTCATAATTATGATTTTAATTTATCACCACTTTAATTTACTAATTCTTTTGAACACTTCGATACCCTTAACATGTATGTTAATTTCTCTTGTGAGTCCTCCATATATTTTGTGATGTAAAAAGGTTCTCCCTTATTGACATTGTGATCTAGTTATTAGGGTATTTCACGTTGACTTTGATTTTATGTTCATCCTTTATTATAAAAAGAAAGTACTAGGTGTAAGGTATCATCTTGATGAGTGGACCTATTATATTGTACCATAGTAGATAATTGGTTGTAATTTGTTCAAGAAATTTTACCTTTCAATCTATCTCTAAGATGTTTGAATTTTTTAAAATTTTATGGGCATGCAGAAGAAAAATTGTTATCCTCATTTGGACCAAGACAGTACATTAAGAAAATAAAAGTTTTTATTTTTTATAAACATATTTGTGTTACAGTGAATGTCTAATATGTGGAATCCTTTGGAGAAAAGTAAAGAATCCTAGTTGGAGACCAGTGGCGTAGCCAGAAATTTCATGAAGGGTGTCCAAATTTTTAATAGTAATTGTTTTATAAAAACGACGATTTAAATTACCAAAACAAATAATCAAGTTAAGCAATATTTAATTAAATATAAGAATATTTTTAATAGAATTACAAGTGTATAATTCAAAACTAACATAAAGACAAAATAAACTACTATTGAAAACGTAATTTAAATATATTATTGATCTACCTGTTTCTTTATATGGTTGACTTAGAGAAGTCGAACTTTTTTTCGTACTCTATTATAATAATTCCTTATGTCCATTGAAACTTGAAACTAAAATATTAAGTTGATTATTTTTGTTATAAAATAAGAAGAAAAGAGAAGAAAAATAGAGAGAGAACTATTGAGATTCTATTCTTAATAATATTGTGATATAATTTGGGTAAATGAGTCTCCCAGAGAAACAAAACCTTATTCCACAAGGAAAAAATATTAAAATTTAAGGAAATCTTATTCCATAAGGAAAAGGTATTAAAATTTAAGGAAATAATTCAATTTTAATTGAAAAAAATCCAATTAAATTCAAGGAAATCTTACCACAAGGAAAAAGTATTAAATTTAAGAAAATCTTATTCCACAAGGAAAAAGTATTAAAATTTAAGGAAATAATTCAATTTTAATTGGAAAAAAAATAGTTAGTGGAGGTAAGATTCGAACTTGGATCCCTAAAGCCAATCATGACACTGTTAACCATCAAGCTACTAAACATTTATGTTAAAGTTATGCATGTTTATTTACTTAATTAAATTCAAGAAGTCAAAATAATTACAGAAAAATGAAACACTCCTGCGTGGAATCAAACCAGGGCAAAGAGTATGTTCGCGCCGGCTATTGCCAACTACACTACACATTACTTTGTTATTTCAGGGTGTCTAAATTCTATATATATCAACATAAAGTCAAAAATTTAGGTGTATATATAGTATAACTTTTCGACGAAGGATGTCCAATTGGACACCGTGGAGCCTACGTGGCTCCGCCCCTGTTGGAGACTACGTCAGCTTTCTTCTATAAATAAAAGAATTTTCTTGCATTGTAATTCAGATTTATGAGTATATCTCAAACCCTAATATCATTCGAGATGAATAAGAAGTCTTCTTTCTTCTCTCTACTACTTTCTTCTTATTGTTTTATATAGTTTCATAATATGTTATCAGCATGCGACTCTACCATCTCGAGCAAATACTTTAAAAGGATTAGTATTACAAATTAATGCGGCAGAGAAATGTCACGACCCAGGGGTACCCCCTAGACGTAACATGGCGTACTTGACCCCGAAGGGGTCTCATACAAGCCCTTAGCAAAATCATAACATAAGATACTAGAAAAGTATGGAAAATTTAAAACTAATTTAAAATCATACAATCGAAAACATTTTCATAAGAAAGCAGAAGTCTTTACTAAATCCTTGTCTCAAACCATCTATTAAACTCTTGAATAAAGACTTGGGACGCAGCCAATACAAAGTCTAAAACATAAAGAAATGACATAAAGGAATAATGGGTTTTTCCTCGAAACTATGAGGACTCACCAAAATCTTCAAGTCTTCTTGCAACTTCTAGAAAGCTATCCTCCAAAGGAAACTCAAACTCTGAAACTCTACATTTGATTAGAATGTAGGCAATATGTGTTAGTACAAAATGTACTGAGTATGAAAGCTAACACAACAACATAAGAGAATCTTAAAATGGTTAGTCAACATAAGACATAAGCATAAGAGATGATCACATAGTCATAACATAATCTCCAACCTAAGCATCATATAATCATAAGACAACATAAGACATAATAATTGAGCATAGGAGATAAGCCATATTCATATAAACATAATTGACTCGTAGTCATCTATACCATAATAGCATCATTCTCAAGTAACCTCAAAAGCATACAAGTGCAAAGCATGAATAGCATCCCATAATACCACTCATGCCAAGTACCCATTTTTAGTCATCTTAATCATAGTCTATATACATGGTCAACTCTTAAGCTTTCTTTACCATAAGGGTATCATACTCCTAAGTAACCTCAAGGTACACTTGTGCAATGCATGAAAGGCATCCCATAATATCATTCACACTAAGTATCACTTTGAAGTCAACATAGTCATACTTACCCTCCTTTAGTCTCATTCTTTATATTACTTCATATAGACAAGGGAACTACCATCTTGAGTCAAACATATCATGGAAGGCAACTATAGCAAAACTCTATCTTAAAACACATCACTCATAAGAACTCTTTCTTGAATGACCCTAAGTCATACTTGTGCCATGCATGAATAACATCCCATAATACTACTCATGCTAAGTACTACTTTTAGGTCCTCATACT
The DNA here is from genome assembly GCF_000226075.1 of Solanum tuberosum. NCBI lineage: Eukaryota > Viridiplantae > Streptophyta > Magnoliopsida > Solanales > Solanaceae > Solanum > Solanum tuberosum. Next base: position 291,930 of record NW_006239406.1, on the reverse strand, counting down.
AATACTTCTTGATTTGAAAGCTAGTTCCTCTTTATAACTTTAGAACACTATGAGGTACTCTCTTAAGCACATCTTAGTTCATTATTAGGTCGAACCCTATGAGATACTACTTTCAGCATGTCTAGGTTCATCATCTACATGGACCCTATGAGATACTACTTTAAGCATGTCTGAGTACATTCATACTCTTGAACATTATGAGGTACTTCTTTAAGTAAGTCTTAGTTCAATTATGCTTTAGAACACTATGATATGTTTCTTCAAGCATGTCTTAATTCATTGGATATGGAGATTGCTACTAGAAACCTTAACTCAACTATGTGAAGGTTTCAATCTCATGAGATCTAACTTTGGGAAAACCCACACTCTACTACTTAAGAGTTCCCCCTTTAACTTGGATAGTCCTCACATCAACTAGGTGTGGTTCTCCTTTCTACTTGGAGCCCGGACCCTATCTTGTGTGACACTTCATCTCATTGTCAATATCCACTTGGAGCCAAGTATATACCCCAAGGTTTACTTGTTAAGCTTTGCTTAACACTCATATCTCATGGAAGGATGTCCTTGACAACCAATCCATGTTCAATTGATTCTATCACTTCATACTTTCAAGCATTCATAAAGTAGATTAGGTGAGTATAGGCCTTTCACCACAAATCCACCTTTTTAGACTTCTATTCATCACATTGACTCTACTCTCAAAGCCCTAGTGATTCAACATTCATGACTACAAGACTTACTCTCAGAGCTTTACTTCATTCTATCATCATGCATATCTAGATCACAAGACATTCAAGTAATAATCTTCATCTTAAGCAATTCTCATCACACTCTTCATTACTAGGTGATTCTTAGTCATAATTCATCATAAAGGCTCAATTCCATCTTTACAAGTCAAGACCCATAATATTCAATAAAGTCTAGTTCAATTCATAATTATATGTTCCTAACCTTGTACAATTACTACTCATGTCATTGATTTAAAAGAATCACTTTTGAACCTTCAATTTGACCTCTAATGGCACAAACCCACAAATATCACATTCATCAATTTAGACTAGGGATTACCATAGAAATCACATAAATCCATCATAATATCACTAAACAAAGCTAAATCAATCATAATTAGGTATTATCCACTAGATTGGAATCATACCCACATCCTACCCACAATGTAAGAAGAACCCTAGTTAGAATTGGGTTTCTGATCTACAATTGGGGGATTACTAAGGGGGATCTATGGGTGGAAGAACCCATAGATGATAATCTAAACATACCTTAATCAATTCCCTAGCACAAGATTTTAGCAATGGAGCCTTTGTTCTTGACCTTAGCTTCAAGCCCTAGCTTCTTCTTCAATGGAGGTCTTTCTAGAGAGGGACATATTTGAGAGATGAGTGATTTGGGTTTTGATTTGGGTCTTGTGAAAAGTGAATTAAAATTGGGGGCTAATGACTTAAAATACCTTAAATAGGTGAATAAAACTCATATAAAACGACCCTATTAATTAACTAAACGATTTGAAATTTACTAAATTAACCCTCACTAGGCAGCCCCTTGCCAGGGGCCACGCCCAAGTTCACGAGCCATCAAGGGAACCATGGCCCGTGGTGGTGCCCATAGTCCCTAGACAAGTGGTTCCCCTCAACTCACCAAACTCCCAAAATCCTAAGGCATAACCACGAGCCTTCCCACGAGCCGCGGTCATGACCACGGGGAGTGAAGTGGCTCGTGGTCCCTTAGGCAGTAGCTAAGCTTTTAAACCCTGCCTCCCATGAGTCTAAGGGGTCTTCACGGACCGTGGTCAAGACCACTGGTCGTGAAGGTGGTCGTGAACCCTTGGACAGTAGCTTGCCAAGGTTGGGCAGCCTTGGCCTATTGGCTTAGGCTTGCCTTTTTGCCTTGGCACTTGCCCTTCCCATGCTCAACCAAACTCCAAATGATCCTCTATGCTACGAGGTCTAACACGTACCTTGACGTTCAACCACTAAACCCATCATTCTAAGCACGTAAAGTCTCATCTACGACTCTAATTCAGATACATCAAACCTTAGAACCCTAGCTACAGGCTCTAGTTTGGTCTACTAATTTCCGCGGTGTTACAAGAAATCACTTATTTATTTTCGTTGAATAACTAATAAAAAGGTGATAATATTGCACAAGTTATCACATGTCTTTAAATTGCTATTCTACTCCCACTATAGAATAAAAGATGAAACATAGCCAAGGGGGATCTACGTGGACAGGTGGGGGTGCCACGGCACCCAGTGATCTCAGAAAAAATGTTGTATGTATATGTATATATGTATAATAATTCAATCTATATTACTTTTGCCACCCAGTAACTGAAATGCGGAACAGCTCAATTGGTGAAGGAGATGGTTTGCTACACAGCCAATGCGGGTTCGAACCTCGCTGCCAATACCTTTTTTTGCTTGCTCCTTTGCTTCTTTTCTTTTCTTTTTTGTCCCTTTTTTTCTTTTCTTTTATTTTTCGTCTTTTTCATTAGTGTGTAAAGGGCTTAATTTTTTTTTCTCTCCATTCATTCTTATTTATTTACTATTCTGTATTAATTCAAATTGACTCCTTTTCATAATTAATTTTTAGTTTTTTTTTACTTTCTCTTGCACTAAATATTAATCTCTTGATATGAGTGTTACATGTTTATTTTTTATTAATTAATGAGTACTGAATTATGAAAGTCAAATAAATATTATTAAGATTATATTTAAATAGTAGTTTTAAAAAAATATAATTTCTAAAAATGATGAATATTATTATTAAAGTTTTTTTTTAATTTAGAGGTTTTTTCGATGTTCACCGACTTTCTTGCTAAGTAAGATGATTAGGCTAAAACTACAATTTTTATTCTTTCCCTACTATATATCTCCAACAACACATAAAGTCAATGGAATATTAATATATTATGTTAATACTATTATATGATTTATACAAGCTCGAATTTTAATGTGAAAACTCTTTTTTTCTCAAAGTTTCAGCGAATAAGACATCTACTTCCAAAAAGGAAATAATAATTGAATTGTTTAGTTATCTCTAATCTCAGAATATCTAAAAGAAAATATTACTAACATGCATATTCTATCGATTTGTTTATAAAAATAAAAAAAGATCAACAACCCGAATTGTAACCCAAAATTAAAGCAACCGATCCTTTTATCTTACTTGAACGATGTGGCACCAACGACCTCCAAATCCTAGATCTGTTTTACAACTTTTCATGAGGTCTTGGTGTTAGAAAGTTATGATATGTGGCAAAAGATGAACATGTCCAATACAGGTTATGTAATTTGAGTTTTATGCTTATTCTTAATTTAATATTTTTATCAATACTTGCTAAATTACTATGTATACGTATAAGCATCTAGTAACTATTTTGTTGCATTTTATTAGCCTATTATGTTATTGGTTGAGAGTAAGATGATGGATTCATGTTCAATTACATCAAGAAGGTAAGACGGTTGATTCATGTTCAAGCACACCAAGAGGGTAAGATGATAGATTTATATCCAAACGCACCAAAAGGATAAGACAATGGATTTGTGTTCAATCGCACCAAGAGGGTAAGACATCAAATTCAAGTCTTGATGCACCTTGATGATAAGATATTGGGTTTAAGGCCCATCTATTTATGGCTTAAAACATCTTTTTATGGATATGATGTTGGGTTTGAGTCTCAATGCACCATAATCCATATTGATGATATAATGATGACTAAAGCAAATAATATGTTTCTGATAAAAAATAGTCATGAAACTTATTCCATTGAAACCGCTTCATTCCCTAAAGCGAATGTGGTAGCAGTGCATAATATGTCTGAAGTGAATAGGGTGTATGCCCACTATCTTAGGTATGGAAAAGGTCACGACTTTGTCGTGGAAGTGGTATCACCAAGAATGTTGATGAGTCCACAAATTGGACTCATTTAGGGCTATATTTTAATAGAAATTGTGTCCTCAAATGCTTATTTTAGATAACCCTTAAGGTTCAGGTATTTGAAATTTAAAGGAAAACATGGACACTACAACGCAAAAAGGAATGAAAAGGCTGAAAAGAACGAAGAAATGTATGAGGATTGCCGAGTCCACTTGGCGAGTCACCGAAGAGTCATACTTCACTTTTTGTTCCAATGTGTTGAGCCTTGAAGGAAAGGATCAAGTCGGCAAAAAAAGAGAGCAGTCGGCGCATCACCGAGAAGTTCCATGAAACAGTACCATGTCACCCAATGACCCAGAGCACGACGATGTTGAAGGCTGGTGCAAGACGGCGATGAACTACACCAAAGGGTGAATCATCGAGTTGATTGGCGATTCCGACTAACAACGCCGAATGATCCACTGCAACACAAATCTGTGGAAACTATAAATACTAGTTACAAGTGTAGTTTTAAGTGTCGAACAATTATTATAATTTTCATATAGAATAGTACTTTTTGATATTTTTGCTCTAAGTTTGAGAGGGTTTTGAAGACTTAAAGATCCAAAGGGTTCCATCTTCAAGATTTGGATTTGGGTCTCTTGAATTCTTAAATTTAGGCATGTATCAAGACTTAAATCTCCATACCCATTCGAATGCGAGCTCAATTTGGTATTAATTTCTATCTCTTATACATGTGTCGCTAAAAGCCCCAATTCTTGGGGTGTGATTTAGCGAATATGGGTTAAGATAATTGTTGGGTCTTGCTTGCTGATAGTTTAATCGTAGTTTGACTGTGATTTCGTTTAGTAGTTGTGGATAAATTTAATGAATTTGTAGTTGCAAATACAAGTTTATTTATGTGTTTTTGGCTTGCTCGAGGGAGAGGTCGTAAACCTAAAACTACTAAATTTATGGTCGGTGGGAGTGGGTCGACTTGAGGTTCAGCTCGAGAGAGTGAATCCTACTCTCATTCCCACACACTCAGCTCGAGAGAGTGAGTGGGTTAAGGCATAGGCTAGTCTTCATGCGACAAGTGGGTGTCCGAGAGGAATGCATTTGAAATGGGGTAAGTTGCTCGAGAGAGAGCTTATCCCCCTTAAAGTTTAGCCTAGTCATAATTATTCTATGAATCTTCTATCGAAAGCATGTACCCAATAATCTAGCTTAACCCGTATTTCCGTCACATCCCAAGGATCCCCTCTCATTTCTTACAAATCCTTGTTTATTTTGCTGGTTTTACTTACTTGTGACAAAACCCCCCATTGTTAATTGACACTTGTGTGTCTCCCTTTAATTTTACAATGTTTTTTAATCGTTTAATGTCTTTAGTTACGACTACTTAGAACTAAATTTTATTTTCTATTAATTCTCAAAATCACTCCCTTGGGAACGATCCCAACCCTTGGTTGGGTTACTAAACTATTGTATGATCGTAGACACTTGCATCGGAAGTTGTGTCTTGATTACACAAACATCAAAATGGCGCCGCTGCCGGGGAGTGGTGTTATTTGGGAATTCTTAGATTAGTAGAACTTTTGTTCTTAATAGTTGTAGTTTACTTGCCTAATTTTTAGGTTTGTATTTTGCTTGTTTGAGCTTTGAAACAGAGGAGGTGAGTATGTCAAGCAGTACTCGTGAGCAATTGGAGTTTCATCCATTAGAAGTAATGATGTTCATGGATCGTATTCTAACTTTCAAACAATTGAAAGATAGACGGATTCATGAGGCATGGGAAAGGTTTAAATCGCTTCTGATTCGATGCCTCACTCATGAAATTCCTGATATAGTCCTCCTAGACTACTTCTACAGAAGTCTTAGTTCTGGAAACAAAACATTGGCTAACCGACTCATTTCGAGTGGTATTACACATCAGCCCTATGCGATAGCAGCCCACCTGCTTGATCACATGACTGAAGCAAACCAAGAAGTAGAGAAGGACTTCATGTTGGCTGCACTTATGACTCAGATAGATGAGTTGGCCAAAAAGATAGTGGAGATTGAAGTCCAATGCAAAAGGAAGGACATATACGTTCCCCTCATGAGCGAAGAAAGCCCAAGGACAATGAGGGTAAACGTGTTGAGGGAATGCTCTCAATCATTCTCAACAAGGTAAGCGAGCATGATAGGGTGCTGGAAGAAGTGAAGTAGAACATCAAATTGATGAAACAGATGATTGGTTCTCATTACAGATCCATTCAGGTGCTCGAGAACCTTACATGTCATGTGATGCCTCATCTACATCCGGCACAAAGCAGGGGGTTGCTAAGTGATATTTATGCTAACCCCAAAAGTGAAGTTTAGGTGTTAACCCGCGTCGTGCCACGACGTTAACTAAGGCGCTATTTGGGAGGCAACCCAAAACCCTTTATTGCTTTATGTTGCTTTGATAAAATAATGGTGTGTTAATTGTGTAAGAAGAAGTGTGGGAAGCATTTGGAAAGAAAGGGATTGTCAAGAGAAATGTCGGTTGACGAGTCGTAAAAGTATTAGGCGACCCGACTCACACCGCCATTTGATCCAACCCAGCTTAAGTTTGGGGTCTGTAAAACTCAATGGTCTTGACGAGTCGTCGGTCAGCTCGGCGACCCCGATTTGTATCGTCGTTTGGATCCCCACATTAATTGGGGGATTCTGTAAAAATCGGCGAGGAAGGTGATTGCTCGGCGTGACGCCGAATGGTTCGGTGCTCACGACTAATGTCGCCGAGTGGCCAAGAACCGGACAGTTTTTCAAGCCAATGGTTCAAAATTTTCAATTTCCTATGCTCTACCTCATTTTAAAACTTTGCAAACTCGCACCTAATTTTATTCTCAATATCGCTACATCTTTATTTTGATTTGGTTATTAAATTGTGCTTGGATATGGATTGCGTTGCCGCCTAGCATCTCAGTAGCATCTTACTCAGCAATCAAATGTTGGTTTCTGAGCCCTACGTTCCTTTTATCAAATGTTGTGCTCAAATGCGATAACATTACTTTGATGATGTGTGCTAGTCCTCTCTGGTATGATTTAAAAAAAAATTACTTGGTTTGATTCGATAATATTGATTGTACTGAGTTAAATAGTTAATTCCTGAAAATTGTGCCCTATAGTGGATGAAAAATCATGGGTTATGCATAAGTGTCGCTGGGTCTGAGCCTAATTTGGCTATTGCATATTTTGATTTTGCTTTCGGTGGTTGCGAGGCTGATTTCAAGAAGTTGAGTTGATAATAGGCACGACGAGTCATTTTGGCGAGCTGAGACGAGCTCGCTGAACTACTCAGCGGTTCGCCTAGTTGCCCTACCTCACATTTGATATCATGATTTATGTGTTGAGGTTTCTGTATCTTTCGGCGATAAGCATGAGGTCGCCAAAAGCACCTGGCGACTCGCCAAAAGTCTTTTTATTCGCCTTTTGTCTGCACCCCTAACCTCTTTTGCACTGTAACTATCGGCGGGCATCCCTTTGTTCGCCGAAAGTATTCGGCGATTTGCTGAATGGACTGTTGAGTCTGCCTGCTTTTCTAACTTTATCTCAAGGCTTTACAGACATGGCCAGACCAAAAGTTGCAGGAAGAAATATGCCACCCCGACATATAAGGGCACAAAAATCCAGAAAAGATGTTGGGACGACAGATCACCCTAAAGCAAGAAGAGAGAACAAGAAAGCCAGTTCCAGTAAGAGGATTCCCATTGACCCTAATGTCCCTGTGTGGGCTCGAGGGTTCATTAACGCGAAACATGCCTTCGGAGCAGCTCACGATTTGGATAATATAGCTAAGGCTAATATCGCTGCAGCAACTGAGGCAAACGCAGATAATGAAAACCAGAGTCAGAATGACAACACTCCAGGCACTGATGCCCAGACATATGGAGCAACTGCATAGACAGTATCCCCTCTTTACCTACCTTTCTGTCCTTCTTTATTTTAATTCTGGATATTATGTTATTTGCATTTAAGGACAATTGCTTTTTAATTGTGGTGGGGTGAGGCTCATCTTTTGTGTGTTATTTGTGACTCTTGCTTTTATGTATATATTTGGGTTGTTCTGTTTAAAATTATGTTAATACTATTTTTCTGTGGATGTTTGAGCTTGTGGCTCATTTTATTTTAAATTGCAAAATGATTTTAGACCCTTTCGAAAATTTTAAATTTTTTGCACATTTTTGCCACCTCTCGTGTGTTGAATGTGGCTGTTCCTTGGCTAATTTGAGTATTGGTTTCGGTCAATACCGATGATTTGAATAGTGCTTACAATCGAACAAACATGAATGTACGGCTACGATGAGGCCAAATTAAATTGCATAGACAATATGTGAACTCTTTGCATCTCGTTGTGATTAGCCATTTATCAAATCGATTCTCTTGTGATGACCGTTGCACACTAGCGAAAGTGTGGAGTCTTGTTTGACTTATGTGTCGATGCCTTATGTGATAAGCTTACCTGAAACCATGCATGACAACACCTAGAATTTTCCATGTTGGTCCGGTTGACTAAGTAAGACTTTCTTTTGATATGATATGAGGCAACTTCGAAGAGTGTGAATCAATTTGACATATACCTCTTTTGCGACCTACCTTGGAACGTGTGATTCTCTCTTGAGCACCATTTGATCCTTACCCTTCTTTGAAAGAAACTTGATGAAAACTAGACATTTCTTAATCCATTACCTATAATCCTCTTGAATTGTGGTTAATTGAGTAGCCAACTTAGGCCAAAAGCCTAAGTTGGGGGTGTGGTGAAAAAGAATAGGGAGAGTCGAGAAATGCAAGGAAAGTCTCCTTTAACCCATGGTGTTGAGAAAAATAGAACCCTTCCATATATATATAAAAATAAAGAAATAAAAAGAGAAGAAAAGAATATAAAAAAAAAGAAAAGAGAAAGTTGTGGAATAAAGTACCAAAGAAATAGGGTTCCGAACAATCCATGGGAAGCGAATAATAGGATAACCTAAGATGCACTAATGAAAATGATGAAGGAAAAAGAAAGGAAGTGTTAAGAGCACCACATTTCATGAGGATACAAGTCACTAAGCCTAAATGACCATACTGTTGCACTCAGCCCCGTTACAAACCTTGTTAAGACCTTCGTGATCTTGAGAAAGTCAAAACAACTGTTGATTGGAAAATACGAGCAAACCTATGGGAGAAAGCATGCTGTCACGACCCGATTTCTCAAGTCATGATGGCACCTACTATAACCCACCAGTACGTAAGCCAACCCGTAACCCGGAACAACAAGTAATGGGTTTGAGGGTAGAAACTAAACAAAAGTAGGCAAATAACAATATAAACAGGCGGAAGCAAACCAAAAACATATATACAAATAAAGATCCCTCCCAGAACCTAGAAGTCACTAGTACAGAGCTACTAACAAAATGAGTACAAGTCCCAAAAGTGGACAACAGAGACTGGACTGTCTCGAAAGGTAAAAGACAAGTCTATATATACAGATAGAGACTGAAATAGTACAAAATGTCATGCGTTCACTCCTGTCTCCGGATCAGTCTGCTCCAAGCTCGATCAACGCTGGCTACTAGTGCCCGGACCTGCATCACGAAATAGATGCAGAGCGTAGCATGAGTACCAAAATAGCTGGTACC
>NW_006239406.1:278858-281309 GCF_000226075.1 Solanum tuberosum | reverse complement strand
TAAAACAGGAATCGTGGGACCCGCGCTGAAAATTTTGGAATTACCCCAAAAGTGGGTCCTAACAAGTTCCCCCAGCTCATGTCCCAAAATGGGACACAATTCAGGGCTCGGGAACAACACAATATCAACATGCAACTAAAACCCAAATTTTCTCAAAAATTAGAAATGGAACAGCAGTTGAATCAGTGTTTTTACTAGAAACGGGCAGTCTACAGTAAAATGCGACAATACCACGACGTTCTCCTCGAAAAACCACTCAAGATAGCCTCAAAAATCACTGAAATCGGACCTAGAAAGGCTGAGAAACCAATTCTCAAAAATTCCCAAAATCAAGTTCACAAAAACGGTGTGGCAGCAGGTATTTTACGAAAATTACCTCAAACGGGGACACCAAATCACTATCTGAGCTCACCAACGCGTTTTCCTTGAAAAATCTCACAACTTAGCCTTTTGAATCGCCCAAATCGGTTGAGAGATGAGAGAGTTATGAGGGTTTGAAGTTTGGAAATGTTGCTGGTTTTTCTGCATTTATTGCAGAAAATCAGCAATATATTTCCAAAACTTAAATCTCCGACGGGGTGCTCCGATCTCATTCGGAACCTCGTGCACGAAAACGAGATATGCAACCATACCAAATTTGATATTCCAGACTCAACGGCGCAGTCAAAATTTCAATCAGAGGTCATTTCGATAAAAAGTGGGTCCCACTTCCAAAAGTCATTTTAAGTCAAAACCCACAAAAGGGCTCGAAAAGATATCGAAACCCTCCAGACACAAAAGAAGGGTCTATCTAGATCAAACTTGACATTCCGGAGCTAACCGCGCTGACGGAATTTTTATCCGAGCGCGTTTACTCAGAATGTTGACCAAAGTCAAACTTAAGCCAAATTTCAAAGGCTAAAACGCCTAATCGCACCGACTCACACTGAAAACCTCGAGAGTCATGTCGACCATACTACTAGCCTAAAATGAGCCTTCCGGAGCTGATGGAATCGTCAGAATTGGATTCCGATGTCATCTTCTTGAACTTTTGATCGAAAATGATCGTTCAAGGTTCATAAGCTCCAAAACACAAAAACTCACACCAAGACCAAACGAACGACCAGGTGACCGAACTGTCAGTCCCAGCAAGTCATAAATGACTTGGGGTCGCTATAGGAACGCTCTAAACGACACACAAAAGGCAAGACACAGAAATGACCAAGAGGGTCATTACAATATCCACTACTAAAAATGACTTTCGTCCACGAAAGAAAGGATCAAGAAGTACCTGAAGGCTCAAACAAGATGGGAAACTGCTCTCGCATCTCCTGCTCGGTCTCCCAGGTAGCCTCCTCGACTGGACGATGCCTCCAACGGACCTTAACAACAGGAATGACTCTCGAGCGCAATCTCCTCACATCTCTGGCTAGAATGGCAACTGGCTCCTCTACAAATGTCAAACGATCATCCAACTCGACTGCATCATACTGGAGCACATGGGACTCATCAGGAACATATCGCCGCAGCATCGAAACATGAAACACTGGGTGGATGGCCGAAAATACTGGAGGTAGGGCCAACTCATAAGCAACCTCCCCAACTGTCCGGAGTATCTCAAAAGGCCCAATGTACCTGGGGATAAGCTTGCCCCGCCTCCCAAACCTAATCACGCCCTTCATGGGCAACACACGGAGGACTACCCGGTCACCAACAGAGAATCTCAAAGGTCGACGCCTCTGATCCACATAACTGTGGTGCCTATTCTGAGCTGTCCTGAGCCTATCCTGAATCACCCTCACCTGATCCAGGGCATCCTGAAGCAAATCTGTACCACGCGGCCTAGGCTCTGTAGACACAAACCAACCAACTGGAGAGCGACAACGCCTACCATATAAGGCCTCAAACGGGGCCATCTGAATACTAGAGTGGTAGCTGTTGTTGTAAGCAAACTCCGCCAAAGGCAAGAACTGGTCCCACTGACCTCCAAAATCCATAACACAAGCCCGCAACATGTCCTCAAGAACCTGAATCGTGCGCTCCGACTGACCATCAGTCTGCGGGTGGAAAGCTGTGCTAAGGTCAACACGGGTACCCAACTCATCCTGGAAGGTCCTCCAGAAGCTAGATGTGAACTGTGGGCCCCGATCTGAGATGATGGAAACAGGCACACCATGTACACGAACCACCTCTCGAATGTAGATACGGGCTAACCTCTCAGCACTGTAGGAAGTATGGACAGGAATGAAATGTGCTGACTTAGTCAACCGATCCACGATGACCCAAATGCTGTCAACACCTCTAGAAGTCCGAGGCAACCCCACAACGAAGTCCGTAGTGATACGCTCCCACTTCCACTCAGGAATGGGTAATCTCTGAAGCTCGTCACCAGTCCTAAAATGCTCGGCCTTAACCTGCTGACAACTCAAGCAACGCGATACATAATCCGCAATATCTCTCCTCATGCCGCTC
>NW_006239406.1:275457-277392 GCF_000226075.1 Solanum tuberosum | reverse complement strand
TTGGACGGATAAACCCCTTACCTAAGAGATCCTCTAACTGAACACTAAGCTCCCTGAGCTCTGCAGGAGCCATCCGGTAAGGCGGAATAGAAATAGGCCGAGTACCTGGCTCAAGCTCAATCGAAAAATCAATATCACGCTCTGGGGGTAGGCCAGGTAGGTCTGTAGGGAACACATCTGCAAACTCTCTAACCACAGGAACTGAGTCAACTGAAGAGTCCTCTCTACTCACATCTCGCACATAAGCCAAATAAGCTAAACGCCCAGAAGCAATCAACCGTCTAGCCCGCATAAAAGAGATAATCCCTGTCGGTGTGTGACTATAAGCACCCTGCCACAACACTGGGGAAATGCCAGGCATGGCTAAAGTAATGGTCTTGGCGTAGCAATCCAAGACCGCATGGTACGGGGATAACCAGTCCATGCCCAGAATCACATCAAAATCAACCATATCTAGCAGAATAAGATCAACTCTAGTATCACAACCCTGGATAGTCACTAAGCAAGATCGCAATATCTGATCCACTACTAAGGACTCACCCACCGGGGTCGAAACATGAACTGGCTCTGCCAAAGACTCAGACCTCATACCCAATCGGGGAACAAAATAAAAAGATACATACGAGAATGTGGACCCGGGATCAAATAATACTGTAGCAGGCTGATGGCATAATAAAAATGTACCTGTAATGACATCGTCGGATGCCTCAGCCGCCGCCCTCACCGGGGTTGCATAGAAATGGCCCTGAGAACCTCTGCCCGATGCATCTGATCTACTACCTAAGCTGCCTCCCCGAGCTCCGCCTTTGGTACCCTGTCGGCTGTCTCGACGATCCTGGCCCTAACCACCACCTCTAGCTAGATGAGGCACTGCTGAAACTGGCCTAAGTGCAAGGTGAGCTAGTACAATCGCTCCTCGCCCTCGCCGGGGGCACTCTCTGGACCAATGGTTAAGCGCACCGCAATCAAAACACCCCGAAGCTGAAAGCCTCGAAGTAACCCGACCGCGATAGGAAAGGAGGGAATTTGATCCCCTCGAACTCTGGCCCGTACTAGGACTACTCTGGTGATGCTGACCTCCCTCAGAAGCAGGTAATGCCGCCTGAACAGGCCGACTGGACTGACCCTGCTGGAACCTCTGGCGGGGCCTATCATAGAAGTCTCTCCCTTCTAGTCTGGGATCCGTTGTAGCTGCCCTGGTAGCATGCCCTCTTATCGCTGCCCCCTTCGGGCCTCGCGATGAATATGCTCCATGGATAGGGCATGGTCGACCACATCAGAAATGAACGGCCGGCCGAACCAAATGCTCTGTGTCGACCCTCAGACGGTATCGCAACCCACATACAAAACAACGAACTCTCTCCTCCTCCATGGGTAGGATCATGGTAGCATGTCGAGATAACTCATGGAACCTCGTCTTGTACTCTGAGACGGTCATAGGGCCCTGCTCCAATCTGGAGAACTGATCACGAAGCCTATCCCTGACGCTCCGTGGCATGAACTGGGCTAAGAAAGCCTCTGAGAACTCACTCCAAGATACATGAGGCGATCCAGCTAACCTGGACTCTCGATACGAGCAACACCACTGCCTGACTGGCCCACGAAACTGATGAGCAGTGAAGTCGGCTCCTCTCGACTCCAAGAGTCCTAATGACTGTAGTTGCTCCTGACAAATGAGCTGGAACTCGTAGGCATCCTCCTCAATCGCCCCTGAGAATATCGGCGGTGCCAACCACTGGAATACCCCGAGCATCTTCCGCTCACGCAGTAGGATCTCCCAATCCTTTAAGTCTGACACGACAGCCACATGAACTGGTGGCGGCTGAACCTCTGGTGCCGCTACGGCAGGCTGACCCTGCGGCGCTGGAGCTGGTGCCTGTCGTATCTCCCCAATAGCTGCTAGTATCTGAGTCAGCAAAGCATGAAGATCAGGAG
>NW_006239406.1:196673-273153 GCF_000226075.1 Solanum tuberosum | reverse complement strand
CCCCGCTATCAAAAATAGAATCACAACGTTATTATAGTCGTTTAGACACCAAAATTACAACAAACGGAGACGGGTCAATTTTGGGGTCAAAACAGGAATCGTGTGACCCGTGCTGAAAATTCTGGAATTACCCCAAAAGTGGGTCCTAACAAGTTCCCCCAGCTCATGTCCCAAAATGGGATACAATTCGGGGCTCGGGAACAACACAATATCAACATGCAACTAAAACCCAAATTTTCTTAAAAATTAGAAATGGAACAGCAGTTGAATCAGTGTTTTTACCAGAAACGGGCAGTCTACAGTAAAATGCAACAATACCACGACGTTCTCCTCGAAAAAACCACTCAAGATAGCCTCAAAAATCACTGAAATCGAACCTAGAAAGGCTGAGAAATCAAGTCTCAAAAATTCCCAAAATCAAGTTCACAAAAAGGGTGTGGCAACAGGTATTTTACGAAAATTACCTCAAACGGGGACACCAAATCACTATCTGAGCTCACCAACGCGTTGTCCTCGAAAAATCTCACAACTTAGCCTTTTGAATCACCCAAATCGGTTGAGAGATGAGAGAGCTATGAGGGTTTGAAGTTTGGAAATGTTGCTGGTTTTTCTGCATTTTATTGCAGATTTTCCAAAACTTAAAACTCCGACAGGGTGCTCCGATCTCGTTCGGAACCCCGTTCACGAAAACGAGATATGCAACCAAACCAAATTTGATATTCCAGACTCAACGGCGCAGTCGAAATTTCCATCAGAGGTCATTTCGATAAAAAGTGGGCTCCAAAACACAAAAACTCGCACCAAGACCAAACAAACGACCAGGTGACTGAACTGTCAGTCCTAGCAAGTCATAAATGACTTAGGGTCGCTATAGAAAAGCTCTAAATGACACACAGAAGGCAAGACACAGAAATGACCATGAGGGTAATTACACATGCATTGTGTTCATCTTTGTGAGTGTGAGTGTTATATCTGATTCCTGAACTTTAAATTGATTATACCTTTACGTGTGAAAATGGAATCATTATTTGTGTGAGGGCATTTGAAGGCTTTTGTTGAGCTTGAACTTGCATTTGAAGCAAGTATTGCGAGCTTGAGAATCTTTGGTAATGATGTGTCACAACTTGAATATTTGAGAACACAATTGATCCTTGCATAAGTAAATTGAGTCTTGTTGTGTACATTCATAATTGAGTCTTGTGTAGCACTGTGTGAGACATCCTTGTTGAACTGCTGAACTTGAATTTTATTTGAGGACAAGTAAAAGTTTAAGTTGGGTGTTGATGAGTCCACTTTGTGGACTCATTTAGGGCTATATTTTAATAGAAATTGTGTCCTCAAATGCTTATTTTTTCTCAATATCTGATGAAAATACTTAATTTTCAAGTATTTGAAGTTTGAAGGAAAGCATGGATACTATGTCGCAAAAAGGAACGAAAAGGCTTAATAGAACGAAGAAATGAAGGCCTTAGGATCGCCGAGTCCACTTGGTGAGTCGCCGAAGGGTCTTACTTCGCCTTTTGTTCCAGTGTGCTGAGTCTTGAAGGAAAGGATCAAGTCTGCGGAAAAAGGGAGCAGTCAGCGCATCGCCGAGAATTTCCGCAAAGCAGTACCATGTCGTCCAATGACCCTGAGCATAACGATGCTGAAGGTTGTTGCAAGACAGCGATGAACTACACCAAAGAGCGAATCACCGAGTTGATCGGCGATTCTGACTAACGATGCCTAATGATCCGCTGTAGCACAAATCTGTGAAAGCTATAATTACTAGTTAGAAGTGTAGTTTTAAGTATCAAACAATTATTATAATTTTCATATAGAATAGTACTTTTTGATATTTTTGCTCTAAGTTTGAGAGGGTTTTGAAGACTTGAAGATCCAAAGGATTCCATCTTCAAGATTTGGATTTGGGTCTCTTGGATTCTCAAATTTTGGCATGTATCAAGACTTAAATCTTCATACTCTGTCAAATGCGAGCTCAATTTGGTATTAATTTCTATCTCTTATACATGTGTGGCTAAAAAACCTCAATTCTTGGGGTGTGATTTAGCGAATATGGGTTAAGATAATTGTAGGGTCTTGCATGATGATAGTTTAATCGTAGTTTGATTGTGATTTCGTTTAGTAGTTGTGGATGATTTTAATGAATTTGTAGTTGCAAATACAAGTTTATTTATGTGTTTTTGGCTTGCTCGAGAGAAAGGTTGTAAAACTAAAATTACTAAATTTATGGCCGGTGGGAGTGGGTCGACATGAGGTTCAGCTCGAGAGAGCGAATCCTAGTCTCATTCCCACACACTCAGCTCGAGAGAGTGAGTGGGTTAAGGCGTAGGCTGGTCTTCATGCGGAAAGTGGGTGTCCGAGAGGAACGCATTTGAAACGGGGTAAGTTGCTCGAGAGAGAGCTTATCCCCCTTAAAGTTTAGCCTAGTCACAATTATTCTATGGAACTTCTATCGAAAGCATGTACCCAATAATCTAGCTTAACCCGCATTCCCGTCATATCCCAAGGATCCCCTCTCATTTCTTAGAAATCCTATTTTATTTTGTTGTTTTTACTTACTTGTGACAAAAACCCCATTGTTAATTGACACTCGTGTGTCCCCCTTTAATTTACAATGTGTTTAATCATTAATGTCTTTAGCTACGACTACTTAGAACTAAATTTTATTTTTCTATTAATTCTCAAAATCACTCCCTTGGGAACGATCCCAACCCTTGGTTGGGTTACTAAACTATTGTATGATCGTAAACACTTGCATCGGAAGTTGTGTCTTGATTATGCAAACATCAAATGTCTCTAGGAAGACATGTATTACTGAAAAGTTTCCTGCTTTATCTTCTAGCTTGTATTGGACAATAATTAGTGTAATTGACGCACAATCTGTAGTAAATATGAAGTTTACAAATTCCAATACTCAGATTCACAAATGATGAGACACATTATCGAAAATTCAAATAGACATCTATTAAAGAACCTATGATTCTTTTAAATAGTGATTTTTTTGTATTGCTTATTATAAAGGCTAGTTAATTATGAAACCATCATCAATAGAAGTTGAGATTGAGTCCCCCGAGTTCTTGAAACATATATTTGCATGGGAAATTTGTGGACCTTTTCACCCACCTAGTGGGTTGTTTAGATACTTCATGTCCCTAGTAGATGTTTTTTTCTAAATGGTCTCATGTGTGCCTATTGTCATCTCGCAATTTGACGTTTGCATAATTGTTGGCACAAACAATATGATTAAGGGTGTAATTTCTTGATAATCAAATTAAGTCAATTCCCATTGATAACGTTCCAGAGTTTTCTTCCCAAGCATTTGATTATTATTGTCTATCGATTGAAATTGGATAAACTCAATATTAAAGTTAATGTGATAGTGCAAAATAAATTATCAATACGCATGTGAACTTAATCGTGATGGGATCACTACTCACTTTCAGAAAAAGTAGAGTGAGTGAGAAGAAATAAATCTGAAAATTACTCTCAGAATAGTAAATCTAAATTTTGCTCATATAATAGTAAATAAGAAGTTTGTTATAAGCAAAAGGCACATGTCAGGATAAACTTGTAATTTACTAGTATAAATAATTTTATTAGTTGATATGAATTATTTGGCCAACCCGAAGATGTGCATACTGCATAATAGACATATATTGAAGAACTAGAAGATTTTTTAAGAATTCTTTATGTTGTTTGTTCTCATGATAAGTTGATTGGATCAACTAATGTTGGGACAAAATTCCTAAAAAGGTGAATATGGATCCGTTCACTTGTCATGTGATATGATAAATAAATGCACCTAAAAGATAATCACGTGTGCATTTATTGTCAACGTGCAATTTGACATTCGCAAAATTGTTTGTACATGATAATTGAGTTAAGAGCACAACTTTCGGAATATGTAATCAAGACAATTCATCTTGATAATATTGATAAATATCCAAATTGATATGACATTAAATGTCACAGATAAATAGTTAATCATTGCTTATGAGAACAAAGATTCATGGTCTGAAATATAATTTATTGCATACTAAAGTAATTGTATGCATCAGACCAATAAATTATGATCAATTTTCCTCTCAATTATATTATGGTTAGGGATCAAATATTTTCCATCTAATAGATTTTGATGTGCGTTATATGATTAATTAATATACTATGATGCAAAAAAAATAGATTCTCCAAAATAGATGGGAATGCATGTTAGTTTATCTGACATAAGGGGAATATCACGATCCGAGCCTACACCCTGGACGTGGCCGGCACTCGAGAACCATTGTTGGTCCTCATGCGAACCCTCATCCTAGTTGACTACAAGTGGAAGACTAACTCAAGCATACATATACATCAAATGAAAAAAAAACATTTAAAAACAGTTTACTGAATCTCTAAACTTCGCTGAATATATTGAGTATGACACATAAGTATAAATAAAACATCTAAAAACTGAAAGACTCTCCAAAATTGTCTATCTATGAAGCCTCTATTGTATACAGAGGAGTGTCCGGGACAAGACCTGCAACTACTCAAAACAACTGGCTAGAAAATAAATGTGAAGTCCTCCGGAATGCAAGGAGGATCACCTAAGCTATCTGAGTGCAAAGTGATCTCAACGAAATGTCTGTTGATGATCCTAAGAACCTGTATTTGCATCATTAAAAGATGCAGGTCAAAAGACATCAGTACATTGAATATACGAGTATGTAATGTAGATGAATAACAAATGATTGAATGAACAAACTACAATAGATATAGATATATACTGAACTGAATGTAAAGAAATAAAGAAGTGAAATCAATAAAACTTTACAAAAATACTTACTCATCTCTGAACTCAACATGCTAAGTGATATAATAAAAGTACATTTTTAACTCTATTTGGGAGATTCTCTAACCTACAACCATCACTATGATCTACGTGATGATACAACGTCTCATCCACGCTGTCAGAATTGTCATATACCGTGACGGGGTGTAGAACCTCTCAACTAATTGGATCCACATAAGGATTCATCCAAAAAGTATGATCCTTCACCCATGTTGGCAGACATGGTTTATGAGGATTTTGAGTTGTATGAACTCATCCCATATCGGTGCTCAATACTACTCCCAATAAATATATAGTCATGCTCAAATGTATAAAACATACTCTTTCTCTGTTTTGAGGTAATTACTCAAAATAACCTCTTAAAAGAGGTAACTGATCTGAAATATCTCTGAACTCATAAACTCTTTATAGAAATCAAAGTTTCTCTTTTCTCAATGTAACAAAAAGATACATTTGGGACTACTTAGTTCCCTTAAACTTTACTCAAAAATTCTCTTTAGAACTTTTTCTCAAACATCTCTTTACTTTCTCCAAAACTCTTTTTAAAACAAAAATATTAGCTTTAAAGATTCTCAAAATTTATAACTCAAAATAGGGTTCATGCTGAAATATAGACATAAACAACTCAACTCAACGATCTCAATAACAATATAGAAAAAATCAATATGCAGAACTCAAGAACTTAGAACTTAACGATACTACTCATCTCAAGAATACTCAATTAATATGGTTCATGCTAAAATATAGATATGAACAAATCAACTCAAGAATCTCAATGCATAACATATAGCAACTCAACCATTAAGAATATAACTCAGAACTAAACAACAATCTCATCTCAAGAACTCTCAAATCTAAGGATGGAACCCTAGATTTACTCTTTTACTTATTTGAAAGTAGATGCAGGGTGTGAGGATGAACTAGTCTAGCACTATGATAGCCTTACATACCTGGAAGAACAAAGTTCTTGAAGAATCTTGAAGAAGAACTTGATTAGAAGCCTAGAAACCCTAGCTTGAATGAGAACAATCAAGAAAACCTTTCTTGAGATTATTGAATTAGTTTCTTGAAAAATCTATGACCAAGAATTAATATTTTCATTAATGATTCATAATTGTATGAAAAAATTTGAGTTGGAAAGAATGAAGTTCTTTGAGAAGGACATACCTTGAAGAAGAATCCTGAAAAAGATTGGAAGAATCTTGAATGGAAGTCATATGCTTTAATTTTCCCTTAGGGTTTCAATGAGAAGAGAATGAGGGATTAAGAGATGAAAATCTGATTGTTTTGGGCCTTTAATTAGTCAAGAAATTTGTTTAGGGTTTTCTTATAGGTAAAATAAAAAAAAGACCTTTTTAAATGTTTTTCCGTCAACTAATTCGTGAAGGTTACTAAAGTGATCATAAATTTTACTCTTTTTACTCAAAACTCGATTGTTGAGAAATTGGTGGAGTTGGAAAGAAGATTCAAATACCTTTAATTTGATAGGGTATGGGCCACATAACTTCAAAGAGATATGATTGTTTGAAGTTGACTCAAGTAGAATTTTACAACAAAACTTAATCAGTATGAAAGCTTTCAACTCAACTTTGTGCTAGGGGATTCTAGTGACCTTAATTCATATCTACATTCATTCCCACACTAAAGAATTAACCTTTACACATATGGGAATTTAAGAATCATTCGGTATGATCTTATTCACAAATGAAAAATAGTTCGAGTCTTAACTTAGAAATTTTTGGGGTGTTACAAAGGAGATAATAAGCAACCAAGAGTTGGATGCTCCTATTGAATGTCCATGAAGGACAGAGTCTACGACATGCATAAAGCATGATAGACCACTCGATTTTAAATAAAATAATCCTTGAAAAAATGAGAGGAACAAATGATTAAAATGATCATAATGAGAAGGTAATGTGCTCTTGAAGAGCCTATGACATAACACCTCATGGAACCTCATGAGTGGTATAGGTACCTAAAATAATGAAGTGATGAGATCTGAATAAGTTATGTCGTATTGTAAACCGATACAAAGTGATATTTCATCAAAGATATCTTTGATAAAATATAACGCAAAATTGTAAAATATTATTGATGTATCGTGAACATAAGGTATTTTTGATGCATTAAACTTAGAGTTTTTCATGAGTCTTAGGCAATTTATTAGAAGATGTGATGGCATTTTGATTTGATTTTGCAGGAAATAGGTTTTGGAGTAGTTGGTATTCGAAGAGTTGAAACAGCAGGATTTTGGTGACAAACGAAATCACCTACAAGTCATCGTTCATATGACGAGCTGTAGGTGGAAGGTGTGGTCGTAGTGCTGAGAAAATGGAGTTAAGCGTTGAACGACGGAAGGAAATTGACGAGTTGTAGTCATCAATACGAGTCGTACATGAAGAGTCGTAGATAACTTCAAAGAGGATGAGTTCCAGTATAACGACCGGGTTCCATCGTTATAGAAAAGCCAATGGAGAAAATTTTTGGATCGAAAAACTTTTTCGTAGTAACTTGAGATTTCCCAACCTAGTCCAGATTTGGATGAAATCGAAGTCCGTGAGGTCTAGAGAAATCTGGTAGCAATTGGGTGATCTAATAATGAATTCGATCATACGCCAAGGCGGGGCCGCTGTGGCAGGGAAGACGCGACTTAAACTCAAAAATAAACCCCAAAACGTCTTTATTCTGCAATTTTTGAACTTGAGAGCTAAGGAGAGAACCCATGACTTTTCTTGATAGTTTTCCACCATTCTTGAGGCTAAAGGTAAGATTTTCACTCCCCGAATCCATTTTTCGATCCGTATAACGTAATCTAAATGGTAATTATCGACGGGGAAGAGTTTTGATTTGAGAATTATGGTGGAAAGAGCCCTAATATGGATATTGGGATCATGGGTTTGATCTAGGGTTGATAGTCCAGATAATTAGTGATTGTTTATTGAATTTCGTGTTATTTTGATTGTTTGTAGACCAAGAACAAGCGGAACGAATCCGGAAAGGGAAGAATCAAGTTTCTTAGGGGATTCAAGCTTGTTTCGAGGTAGGTGATGGTTGTGATTCTATGATTGTGTGATGTATGTTTGTTCTTGCTTCATTATGATACATGTATGTATGCGAATGTTGCATTATTGATTACATTAATTGTAAATGAGGATAGATGAATGATGAATGTCATGAATCATGACTTGATTGTATGATTATGAGAATGTACTTTGTGATTGTGGCTTGTTGAATGAATCGGGTGTTGCGTTTCGACACACTAACTTGGATCGGTTGTCACGTTCCGACATAATTATGGGATCGGTTGCCACGTTCCGGCATAATTATTGGATCGGGTACCACATTCCAGTATGTTAACGGTTTGGATTTGGGTTCTATAAGAGGACCAATGACTTGATATAACTGTGATATTTGAGAATTGTGAAACTGTTCTTTGTTCGTAAATGCTGATGATATTGTATATATTTGGTGTATTCATGTTATAATTATATTGTATTGACTTATGTATGTTGCACTTAGTGGGATAGCCGCGTGATCCTACCAGTACACTATGGTTGTGTACTGATACTATACTTGTTATTTCTTTGTTGAGTACAGGGCATCTTCAGGCGGCAAATGACAGACCTCGCTTAGAAGATCAGTGATCGTCGTTAGAATTCAAGGGTGAGTCTGTTCTTCCGAGCTGTCATGAGTTCTCTTTCTGTCTATGTCCACATTTTGGGCTTAGATTTTCTATTTAGTTGTTAGTACATTAGTTTGGGGTTGTAACCCTTCTTTTTAGACTTATGGATTTTGTTAGATGTTTTGGTACGTTGACTTTCAGGTTCTAGGTGTTACTTTCGTATTTGTTTAGGTGTTAGACTTTTGTTTGGAGTTTATGGGAACTCCCTATTTCTTTCCTTAGCATTTAACTTTCTTCCGTAACTTAAATGCCTTAGTCTTTTTATTAAAGTTGGTTAGCTTATTAGTATTAATGGTTCTCCCACCGGAGGGTTAGTGTGGGTGCCAATCACGATGGTCTGGGTCGTGACATCCCGTCCATGAACGACGGTTGAACAGGATGGTAGGTGCTTAGACCTAGAAGTCGTAGGTCATGCCCGTCGATGGTACCCACTAGAAAATTTACTAACTATTGAATGATTGAGGCACTTATGAGCCTTCTTTCCTTCGACCAGTCGTACGTGGCCAACCGCAGGTGACAAGGCACAAAACCGTATTTCCTTAGTCTTCATTTTCCTACTTGGTTTAGGACTTGCTTTCTATAAATATTAGTTGTAGATTTCATTTTTGGGTTGTTAGACTTTTTGAGATACTTTGTTTTAGCTTTGAGAATTATATTGCAAACACTTTTGGCATTTAATTCTTGAAGTTTGGTTATGAAATTTGCTTTTGTTCTTCAATTCAAGATTCTGGATTTCATCTGTAAGTTCATGATTTATACTATTAACCCTAATATGAATTGTGAATTCTTAAGCAAGAATAACTAAATCCACAACTAGGGTTGTGGGAACCATGAGTAATTAACAACGTGAAACTAATAATTAAGTAATTCTGGAATAGTGTTTATGCATGTATTTTTATTCTCTTCGTTTTGAATGCTTTTTAACGGTGCGCAACGTTAGAACTCGCCTCACTCCTACTTGTCCGACCAAGAAAGTAATGAATTAGAAAGAGATTAAACAATGGAGATTTAGCATAATAATCCGCTATCTAATAGCCTAACCCAAATAAGTGAGGGCTAATCTGGGGTCGAGGGTAAGGGTTAGTAAAGCACACGTCTGTAGACCGACCAAGTTGCGTGGTTAAATTCCCTACTTAGACGACCAATCACTTAGGAGATACCTAACTTACCGACTTTGCATGTTAAACACTAGGAAAGAGTCACTATTATTAGGATTACTGCATTAAGAACTTGTGGGGAACACATATGCTCTAGTTTCATCTGATATTGATATTACAAATTGTGAATTTTGCTTACTTGTTACTACAAATCAATCCACAATTACTTTGTTTACAAGTACCCCATGTTTACGGAAGTAATCTGACTAAACGTACAATTAACCATAAATTATCCTAAGTCTAGATCATATTCCTCGTGGGATCGATCCTAACCTCAGTTAGCTTCTTTATTTGACAACGACTGCTCATACTTCTTTAGGAGGTGTAATTGAGGCGTATCAATTATGAGTATCTAAATTTTACCGTCAAGTAAAGCATATTGGCGTAGAAATATTTATGAAGTGAAAAATGAAATGATGCATTTTAGTAAGCGTAAAGCTTATTTAACTTATAGCCGAGACACTGGAAGATGTCATGCATTTAATATTGAATGTTGTCACTTGAAAAAATTGATATGAATACATTCAAAATGCATGAAGTATATACAAGTTTTTGAAAAACTTGTTTATAAGCCTCATATGGATTAATCAATCAAGAATCTTTCGTATTGTTATGCAAGTTAATAACTTGAATTGTAACTCTTGAAGAGTTTTCAAAAGGCAATAGATTATTTGCTTAAAGTAGTTGACATGAGGAACTTGCAAAATTCTTTGATCGTGAAAGGAGGATTCATAAAAGGAGATAGAAAGAAGCACATTTCGTCAAATCTTTTCTACACACATGAGCTCCCAAGAATGGTGATATCAACGTGCAACAGATTTGTCCAAGTAATAATATGGTTGATTTATTCACAAAGTCTCTACCAACTATAACTTTCGAGAAGATGGTGCACACGTTTGGAATGCGTAGATTCAAGTCTTTGGATTGATGTTCACATTAGGAGGAGTTAATATGTGATGTATTTTTTTTTCCTCACAATGTTTTGTCCTTTTGGATTGTCCTTGTATGATTTTTAATGAGAAATCCAAAATGCGTGTTATAAGATATGTGTACTCTTTTTTCTTCATTAAATTTCTTTCCACTGGGTTTTATCTAGTAAGGTTTTAACGAGGCACATAAGCTATCAAATAGACATTCAAAATGGAGTGATATAAACATATTTATGTTAAAGTGAATGTCTATTATAAGGAATCCTTTGGAGAAAAGTACGGAATGCTAGTTGGAGACTAAGTCAATTTTCCCCTATAAATAAAGGTGTTTTCCTGAATTGTAATTCAGATCTATGAATATACCTCAAACCCTGATATCATTCAAGAGGAATAAGAAGTTTTTTCTCTTCTCCCTACTATTTTCTTCTGTATTGTTTTATGTATTTGTGATTATATCAGTAATAATTCAGAAAGGAAGCTGACAACATGACTGTGGTGATATTGGGCCTACCGATAATTTGGTTTGTCATATGGATACTTTCACTTGGTGACAACTAATTATGTTTTGAATTTCTACCCTATAGGCCAGCCCAAAATGAAAAGTATCATATACAAAAGTTATAAAATGAAAGAGATGTTAAACATATTGCTCCATCAAGCTTATATTTTCAAGTTGTTTTTTCAAATAGAGTAAATATTATATGGTTTGTTTATTGAGTTAATTCACATTAAGTCCTTCGAAGAATTCTTCCGGAAAGCATTAGTTTATTGAGTTAATTCACACAATTTTAATGTATATATTTGTATATATGCTAAGAATTATACCCAATATACATAGGTATATAAACTAAAATAACATGTATTGATCCATGTACATATTCATTGTTATGTGTATACAATGTGGTCAATTTGGTAGACCAAAAAGGTGCATTGGGAATATGTGTTTACATGCTTGGTAAATACAAACGTGAAATTTGAAAAGGTAAAAAAGATTTAGCTTTCCGAAATTCAATATAAACATATGTTGGCTAGTAAGTGTAAAAAAGTATGTGTAATGCTAAATGGCTAGAAAATTTGGCCAGAAAATTAAAAAGTCTATAATATTCTTTTTATTTTAAAATAAACTGATCTTTTTTCCATTTTTTAATTAAAAGATATTAAAGTTAAAAAGGTAAAATAAAATAGTGTGAAATATGTTATTTTACCATTCTAGCCAAATTTTGGTCAAATTTTCTGGCCAAAAGGATTTTTCCATAAATTATTTGGTTGATCGTAAACAGTAAAAACTTGATTTCATGAGTGGTACATTTGTAAAGTTTCTATCATTCTTGGTGATGAGTATTTTTACAAGAATAAATTTAGTAAAAATTACATAAATCTTATAGTGTTAAGAGCTAATTACTTTCTATCTCTATTATCTTTCAAATTACAAAAAAAAATCTTAAAATTATAGAATCTTGGATACATCAGAAAACATGTTGATACATAGCTCACAGATTGCGAATAATACATAAAAGAGTAGTAGGGTATGCATAATCTTTTACAAGCGGTGTCATCTTTAACACAACTCACAAATACTATTTTATCTTTTCCAAAAAGTAAAATAAAAAATATATATTTTAACTTTTTTTGGATAAATTTTCATTTTGAAAATAATCTCACTAGAAATAATAGGGCTAAATATTATTTAAAATATAAAATAACAAAAGAAGAAAAGAAAAAACAAATATATTACTCCCTCCGTCCACAATTATTTGGCAGGTATACTAAAAATAGATGTCCAAGATTAATTGTCAATTTAAACAATCAAGAAACAATTAATCACATTTTTCCAATTCTGCCCTTAATGATAGAGTAGTTCAATTGAAAAGTTATGTAGACTTTTGGTATTCTTGGTATAATAGGGTTAAATTAGTCAAATTACACCTTCTATTAAATTTTTCTTGAGGGGTGTGCATGACATTACCCTGACAAACAATTGTGGACAGAGGGAGTACTAAACCCCTTAAAGCTCATGTAGTAAAAACAAATCAAGTTATCCGAACTTCGAAATCATATCCCTCACGTGGAGCTGATGCACTTAACCAATTGAGTTGCGCAGTCCTTTCTATCAAGAGTTACCACTTTATAATATATTAGACACAAGTGTTCATACTGGTACGGATCCAATATCTGTTATTTTTTATTTTACTTTATGTGACAAAGAATTTAGAGAGTCAATTAATTTTTAATATGATTTTTAAATATTTTAAGTTGTTAATAATTGTTTAGTACTTTTTACGTAATTTTTAAATAATATATGTTACTTCTCGTGTCCCAATATATGTAGCACAAATAAAATTTCAAGAGTCAATCAAATGTTGTTAATTATTGTGATTTACAATACTTTTTATGTAGTTTCCAAATCAAATAATACATCTTACTTATTTTGTCCCATTTAATGTGACACATATAGATTAATTTTATGAAAATATTTTAAGTTGTTAATTATCATAATTTATAATATTTTTTACGCAATTTTTAAATATATAAAAAATAAAATAAACAAATAAAAATGGAAAAAAAAATTGAATATAGGGGAAGCTGCCAGGCAGGCATGTCGACCATGACCTGTCTGGTTATCCCTACTTATATATTAGTAAGGGATATCTATATTTTATGATTATATATACATATTCAACAATTTTTTTCAATGAAGTCGTGTCCTATGACACCCTTTGGGTTGTAACATCTCGCTAAGTCAAAGACCTAGAATTAGAAAGAGTCATTTTTGGAAAGAATGAAAAATCTGGAAAATTGATCAAGTTATGTTAAGTATGGGTTTTTGGTCAACTTCAAAACGACCATAACTCCTAGATCAGGTGTGCTACAAGATACCATAGGAAAGATCTTTGAATTATCTTTCCAACGCCACCAAATTTGCTCAGTTTCGAGTTCGTATGAGGGAGATATGTTCATTTGAAGTTGGATGTCTAGATAAGGAAAGTCAAAACCGAATTTTAGAAGGGTATTATGGTATTTTTCTCTACCAATTAAATTATTTCATTTTTGGTAATTACTTAGGGGTCTAAACTGAATTTGGTCAGTTTACACACTCAAAGATTTCACGCTAGGATTTTTAGAAAAAGGGCGCAGGAGGAGAAAAGAGGAGAAAAAGCCAAAGTTCATCAAGGTTTTGCTTGAGGATTTCGCCAAGGGTTGATCCCTACGAGGTATGTGAGATCACATAGCATTGGGTTAGTTCACCCACAGGCCAATCATGATTTGATTTAGCGTAATTATGTTCTTGAAAGAAGAGTTTATGAGTTCTTGATGAATATTGTTGAAAATTTCGTTTGAATCTTGATTGTTGAAGTTGTCGAGAAGTTCTTGAGTTAGATTCATGAAATTATATGTCTTTTTGAGTAGATTCTTGCATATTTTGATTAAGTAGTAGAATCTAAGTGTTTGGGGAAAGACCCAATTGAATCTAGAGGGTTTAGAGTTGAAAAACGACCAAGAGAATACGTCAAAAATCAGGGGAAAAGGGGTGGGGCGCCGCGCCACTCAGAGCGCCCAACAAAGTGCTCTGAAGTTTGGTCTCTGGGGCGCCGCGCCAGCCAGAGCTCCCAAGCCAGTGTCTGATGTTTTGGGTCTGGCGCCCCGCGCCACTCAGAGAGCCAGGGACGCGAGGTCTTCTACTTTTTCCCACTTCTTTCCGTACAAGTTCCCTTGAAACGTACCTATGTTTCCTAGTTGATTTCTATACTCAAAGGTATGTCTAAACAACATGAAATCATCAATAGACTAGTGGATTCACTTAGTGGTCAGGTTATATACCCTCGGCAAGGTATAGGACGGCCCTGGCAGCGTGAGGGAAAACGTTGTATCATCACAATAGCTCTTAAGTAATGGTTGTCAGTTAGAGAAACTCCCACAAAAGTATTTTATATTATTATATACACAGAGTTATTTGTATTTTCATATACATCCAAAGTTTATATTATATCTTTGCATACATACAAAGTTACTATTGTATTTCTAAATACACAGAGTTGATGTCCATGTTTTAAAGCTTTTCTTTATAATGCACTTATTTATACTGCTTTATATTGAAATGAGTTCAGTTCAGCTGAGTTGAGTTGAGACCAGGTTTGCTCTTTCAGTTCCTTTCAAGCTTATGTCTTGTTTTAGTATTCCCATCGCATGCTCGTATATTCAATGTACTGCTGCCAGTTGTCCTGCATCTTTTTATGATGCAAATACAGGTAACCAGGATCAGCATCCAGCGCATCGTTGATTCTAGTTGAGCTTCAGAGTGTTGGTGAGCCTCATTGCTTTCGAAGGAACCCTTTTATTGTTTTCATTATGTTTAGTTCATTAGGATGTCGTGGGTTTTGTCCCGACGTCCATCTTAGTTGTTATTAGAGGCTTCATAAACAATCAAGATGTTAGTTTTTTAGTCTTTTCATTTTCATTCTATTATGTTGAAACTTGAGCTGTCACTTTAGCTAGTGAATGTTATTTTAATACATTCTCAATTATCTTTGAGTTTTCAGTTTACTTTCAAAGGTACAGTTATGTTGGGTTCAGTCTTCCGCTGAGTAAGTAAGTCAGGCCAAGGGTTCGCTTGGAGCCAGCAATGGTTCTCGAGTGCTAGTCCCACCCAGGAGATAGACTCGGGGAGTGACAAACTTGGTATTAGAGCACAAAGTTCAAGAGTCCTAGGGAGTCTGTGAAGTCGTGTCTTTAGAGTCCTAGTTATCAGTGTGAAGCGCGCCACATCTATAATTAGGAGGCTATAACATTTAGGAAATTCCTTCACTTCTTTAATACTCATTTCGTGCGATAGAGTAAATCTCTATAAAGTTTCTTTTAACTCGTGCTTGCGCGTGTCCTTCAGATCATGCCTCCACGAAGAGTTGTCAGAGGTTGTCTTGCTAGGCGTAATGTTGAGGAGCAAGGGGTACCTAATGCATCTGAAGTGCAACCCCAAGGAGAGGTCACCAATGATGAATTTCGTAAAGCTATCTGGATGCTAAGTCAAGTCGCGACCAATCAAGTTGGACAGAGAGAGAATCGACATGAAGGGGCTGACACTTCAAGGATCTGTGAGTTCTTAAGGATGAATCCGCCAAGTTTCACTGGTTCAAGTGTTACTAAAGATCCAGAGAACTTTGTTGAGGAGCTTCAGAAGGTTTTTGAGATCATGCATGTTGCTGATGCTGAAAGGGTACAACTAGTTTCATACTAAATGAAGGGTGTCGCTAGGATCTGGTTTAATCAATAGAAGAAGAACCGAGCTGGGGGTGCACCACCTGTAAGTTGGTCTTGTTTTGAAGAGGCCTTCTTGGGGCGTTTCTTCCCCCGACAGCTGAGAGAAGCAAAGGTACGAGAGTTCCTCACTCTTAAGCAAGATTCTTTGAGTGTCCATGAGTACAGTCTGAAGTTCACACAACTTTTCCGCTATACTCCGGAGATGGTTGCTGACATGAGGAGCAGGATGAGTTTATTCGTTGTTGGGTTGTCTCTCCTGTCAAGCAAGGAGGTAAGGCAGCTATGCTGATAGAGGATATGGACATAGCAAGGCTAATGATCCATGTGCAACAAGTTGAGGAGGACAAACTGATGGATAGAGAAGAGTTTAAGAATAAAAGGGATAAGACATCATGGAATGAGTCAAGGCAACAGAAGAGTAATGCCTACCGGTCATCCTTCCAATAAAAACAAAACGGACCTACTCTATTATCTACTAGTACACCTGCACCAAAGAACAAACTTGAGTACAATAGTCAAAATTTCAGAACTAAACCTGCCTATTCTCAGGGTAGTATGGCAAAAGGGGGTAGTAAGCCTCTTGCATGTGCTAAGTGTGGTAAGAACCACTCCGGGATGTGTCGCGATGGCTCCACTGGTTTCTTCAAGTGTGGCCAGAATGGTCATTTTATGCGAGTGTCCAAAGAACAAGCAAGGTAATGGTAATGTGGGCAATAGAGCCCAGTCTTCTTCAGTTGCTCCACCAGGCAGAGACACATCTAGAGGAGCTACTTCAGGGGCATACGGAGGAGGAAACCATCTTTATGCTATCACTAGTTGGCAAGAGGATTCTCCAGATGTTGTCACTGGTATGATTCAAATCTTTAACTTTGATGTTTATGCTTTTCTAGATCTAGGAGGGAGTTTATCTTTTGTAACTCTTTATGTTGCGATGAATTTTGATAATCTTCCTGAAAAACTTAGTGATCCTTTCTGTGTTTCTACACCTGTTCGTGAGTCTATTCTAGCAGAGAGAATCTATCGTGATTGTCCCATTTTCGTCAATCACAAGAGCACCATGGATGATTTAGTTGAGTTAGACATGGTAGATTTTGATGTCATTCTAGGTATGGACTGGCTTCATGCATGTTATGCCTCAGTTGATTGTAGAACTCGAGTTGTCAAGTTCCAGCTCCCTAATGAGCCATTTATAGAGTGAAAGAGTAGTTCAGCAATGCCTAAGGGTTGTTTTATTTCGTACTTTAAGGCAAGAAAGTTAGTTTACAAAGGGTGTGTCTATCACTTAGTCCGAGTTAATGACTTTAGCGTTGAGATACCTCTTATTCAGCTAGTTCCAGTAGTAAAAAAGTTCCCAGATGTCTTTCCATATAATCTTCCCGGAGTCCCTCCTGAGAGAGAAATAGAC
Source organism: Solanum tuberosum (assembly GCF_000226075.1). Classification (NCBI taxonomy): domain Eukaryota; kingdom Viridiplantae; phylum Streptophyta; class Magnoliopsida; order Solanales; family Solanaceae; genus Solanum; species Solanum tuberosum. The sequence continues at coordinate 255,887 of NW_006239406.1, read as the reverse complement.
TTCGGTATAGATATTTTTCCAGATACTCGTCCTATATCTATTCCGCCATATTATGGCACCAGCAGAGTTAAAAGAGCAGTTGAAAGATCCCCTTGACAAGGGTTTTATTCGACCAAGTGTCTCACCTTGTTGGGGCACTCCGGTCTTATTTGTAAGGAAAAAGTATGGTTCCCTTAGAATGTGTATAGATTACTGTCAGTTGAACAAGGTTACCATCAAGAATAAGTATCCTCTTTCGAGAATTGATTCTTTTCGATCAACTTCTGGGTGCCACTTGTTTCTCTAAGATAAACCTCAGATCTGGCTACCATTAGTTAAGAGTAAGGGAATGTGATATTCCAAAGACAGCTTTCAAGACCCGTTATGGTCATTATGAGTTTCTGGTCATATCGTTCGGTTTAACTAATGCCCTACAACATTCATGGACCTTATGAATATAGCATTCAAGCCTTATTTAGATATGTTTGTTATCGTATTCATTGATGACATACTAATCTATTCGAGGAATGAGGAAGATCATGTTAGTCATCTCAGAATAGTTCTCCAAACTCTAAAGGATAGAGAGTTGTATGCCAAGTTCTCTAAGTGTGAGTTTTGGCTTGAGTCTTTGGCATTCTTAGGCCACATTGTTTCCGGTGATGGAATTAAAGTTGACACTGAGAAAATAGAGGCACTACATAATTGTCCTAGACCCACATCTCCAACAGACATTAGGAGTTTCTTGGGGTTGGCTAGATATTATAGAAGGTTCGTTGAGGGGTTCTCATCTCTTTCGTCCCCCTTTGACTAAGTTAACTCAGAAAATAGTGAAGCTTAAATGGTCTGAAGCTTGTGAGAAAAACTTTCAAGAATTGAAAAAGAGGTTGACTACTGCCCCAGTATTGACCTTACCAGAAGGTACGCAAGGATTTGTTGTATATTGTGATGCATCCAAAGTTGGTTTAGGTTGTGTGTTAATACAGAATGGCAAAGTTGTAGATTATGCCTCCAGACAGTTGAAAGTCCACGAGAAGAATTATCAAACCCATGATCTAGAGTTGGCTACCATAGTATTTGCTTCAAAAATATGGCGTCACTATTTGTATAGTGCTCATGTTGATGTATTCACCGATCACAAGAGTCTTCAGTATGTGTTTAGTCAGAAAGAGCTTAATCTAAGACAACGAATGTGGTTAGAGCTACTCAAGAATTATGACATGAGTATTCTTTATCACCCAGGTAAGGCTAATGTTGTTACTGATGCCTTGCGTAGTTTGTCTATGGGTAATACCGCCCATTTAAAGGAAGATAAGAAAGAGTTAGCGAAAGAGGTGTATAGGCTTGCACGATTGGGAGTTCGACTAATGGATTCCACAGAAAGAGGAGTAGTGGTGATGAATGAGGTTGAATCATCATTAGTGTCAGAGGTAAAAGAGAAGCAAGACCAAGATCTTATTTTGATTGAATTAAAGGCGAATGTTCATTAGCAAAAAGTATTGACTTTTGAACAATGGGAGATGGCTTATTGAGGTATCAAGGTAGGTTATGTGTACCAAGGGTAGATGAACTCCAAGAGAGGATCATGGATGAAGCTCATAGCTCCAGATATTCTATCAATCCAGGTTCCACAAATATGTATCGAGATTTGATAGAGGTTTATTGGTGAAGTAGTATGAAGAAGGGCATTGCTGAGTTCGTTGCTAAATCCCCGAATTGTCAACGAGTTAAAGTAGAGCACCAAAGGACATGTGGTATGGCTCAGAATATAGAACTTCTGGAATGGATGTGGGAGTCTTAACCTTGTTTTAAGACTTGAGTTTTGAGTTGAGTAAGGAGTAAAGATTGAAGTTCATTTATTCAAAAGAGTATATGGGGACTATGTATTCCCAAAAAGTAAAATGTTTTCACATTTAAACAAGAAAGGAAAGTTTGATTTCCAAAAGAGCCTTTGAGCTAGTTTTTCAGTAAAGAGTAAATGCTTTCACAATTAAGCAACAAAGGAAACTTTGTTATCCAAGATAGCCTTTGAGCTAAGTTTTCAGCAATTATCTCAAATCACAGAAAGAAGTTATATTTTTAAACATAAAAGCTAGTATTATATTTTGGAAGTAGTATTGAGCACCGATATGGGGAGAGTTCAGAAACTCCCCAGCCCCCCCTAACCATGTAGCCATCATGGGTAGAAAAGGGTCATACTTTTTAGATGATTCCTTCGTGCTTTTTAGCATAGACTAGTGGATCACTTAGTAGTCAGGTTTTATACCCTCGGCAAGGTATATGACGACCCTGGCAGCATGAGGTAAAACGTTGTATCATCACAATAGCACTTAAGTGATGGTCTTCGGTTAGAGAAACTCCCACAGAAATATTTTATATTATTATATACACAGAGTTATTTGTATTTTCATATACATCTAGAGTTTATATTGTATCTTTGCATACATACAGAGTTACTATTGTATTTTTAAATACACAGAGTTGATATCCATGTTTTAAAGCTTTTCTTTATAATGCACTTATTTATAGTGCTTTACATTGAAATGAGTTCAGTTCAGCTGAGTTGAGTTGAGACCAGGTTTGTTCTTTCAGTTCCTTTCAAGTTTATGCCTTGTTTTAGTATTCCTCTCGCATGCTCATACATTCAATGTACTGATGCCAATTGTCCTGCATCTTTTTATGATGCAGATACAGGTAACCAGGATCAACATCCAGCGCATCGTTGATTCTAGTTGAACTTTAGAGTTGTTGGTAAGCCTCCTTTCTTCCAGAGGATCCTTTTTATTGCTTTCATTATGTTTAGTTCATTAGGATGTCGTGAGTCTTGTCTCGACGTCTATCTCAGTTGTTAGAGGCTTTATAGACAGTCAGATGTTAGTTCTTTAGTCTTTTCATTTTCATCTATTATGTTGAGACTTAAGTTGTCACTTTGGCTAGTGAATGTTATTTTAATACATTCTGAGTTATCTTTGAGTTTTTAGTTTACTTTTAAAGGTACAGTTATGTTGAGTTAAGTCTTCCGCTAAGTAAGTAAGTCAGGCCAAGGGTTCGCTTAGGGCCAGTAATGGTTCTCGAGTGCCAGTCCCGCCCAGGGTGTAGTCTCGGGGTGTGACATGGATCTAACTAGATCCACCCCTGAATGAGATGGATGTATCTGAGAAGGAATAGGGATGTATCCGAAATGAGGTTTTTGTAAAAAATTTAACGATAATTTTTTATAGAAATTACGATAATATAAGATAGATAATTAGGTGGTTTTTTCATAACCTTAAGCGGTTCTAATAAGCTCTCAACGCTTACCAATTTTTAAAATTTCCCCAAAGTTTTGTTCGAATGTTTGGTTAGCCCAACTAAATGTTAATGGGCTATATAAAGTGTGGTAAAAAGGGAAAACTGCACAAAATAGATCCAATTGTGAAACTATTTATCCAAATTGGACTCAATCGACCCTTAATGGACCCATAGCTTAAACTATTTATCCGCTTACCCCACTTTCTCCTTTATTATTTTGCGCATGATGTCAACATCTCTACAATGAATTAATCCTTTATGATACTCTATCGGTATTATATAGTATTGAGCCTAATCAACTATTATACTCCGTCAGTATTTTGGTGCCCTATCAATATCGTATAGGTTTGGGTTCTTCTTTTAAGAAATAAATAAGAAACAATTAAGAGAAAATTATTAAAGTCACAATCTTATTTATTAAACTCTAAATTAGTAGTAATTTTTTTTTTTTGTGATACTATGTCAGTATATTGATACCATATAGGTATCATATAGGATTGAGCTTAATCCTCTGTGATACTCCATCGGTATAATGATACCATATCAGTATCATATTGGATTGAGCTTAATCTTCTATGATACTTCGTCGGTATATTGATACCATATCGGTATCATATAGGACTGAGCTTAATCCTCTGTGATACTCCGTCAGTATATTGATTCCCTATAAGTATCATATAGGATTACACTTTTTTTTTAAGAAATAAATAAGAAACAAGTAAGAGAAAATTATTAAAGTCACAATCTTATTTATTAAACTCTAAATTAGTAGAAAATATTTTTTTATATTTTTTTTTCTCTTTTTACAATTTTAAAAAAAATTGTATCTTAACTATAACTCTTTTTAAAATAAAATATTGAAGAAATGAAACATTCCTCAATTATATTACAACAATACGTAGATAAGCACTAATTGTTTCATGGATGATTGAGTAATCTCATTGAAGGACTGAGGCAAACCTTAATGAAAACACTTCTTAGTTACTCATTGATAGGGCTGGGCATAAACACCGAAAAACCGAACCGAACAGAATTATTTCGGTTTTGGTATTTCAGTTTTTGGTTCGATATTCGGTATATGTTTTTGTATTTTTCAGTATTTAAGTTCGATTTTCGGTAGGTAATTTTTGTATTATTCGGTATTTCGATTTACTAAAATATATTATATTACAATATATATTAATTATTAATATTAAATAATAATATTACTATAATTTAAAATTAAAAGAAAAAGTTTGTCTTTTCAAACTTTTGTTACGTTTCCACTTTACAGTACCGAAGTTCCCACTTCCCAAAGGTCAAAAGTGACTGACATTCCACGTTCCCACTTCCGAGGTCAGGCGACCGTTCCCACTTTCGAGTTTTGGCGACCGACGTCGACCAACAGTAGCACTCAATAGCCGCCAGTTGACCAGCAGGCAGCCGCAGCACAGCAGCGACCGACGTCGACCAGTAGGCAGCAAAACGTAGCACAGTAGCGACCAGCCGTTAGCCGACCTTTCCACTTTCCACATAGCCAGGCGCCACCAAAAAAAACCGAACCAAAATAATAAAATTGAATCGAACCGAATTATTTCAGTTTGGTGTTCGGTACACGTTGTACAAGAATCGAAAATCGAAAAAACCAAAAAAAATAAATCAAAAGCGAACTGAAATACCGAATGTCCAGCCCTACTCATTGATACCACCAAAGTATATTATAGTTTGATGGTATCAAGGAGGAAGAAGTCGTCCTTCAATGAAGACACTACTTAGTTCTCTTCGATACCATTAGAGTATATTCATGTACAATAATATACTTTGATGATATCAGAGACAGGGGAGCGCTGATGTCAACATGACGTCGGCGCGCGGATAAAAATAGATATATGTCATTTTAAAATAAAAAGGGGTATTGGGTAAATATTTTACTTTTTGAGGGTATAAGAGTTCTTTTCCCAGTAGAATATCAAGAGATGTTTTTTGAATCGCGTCATATTCAATTTTTATTGTTTTCTTCTTTCACTTTGTTTACTAGTAATGGTTAATAATTTGTATTTCTAAGATACTTATAATAATAATTTTGCAGCATTTCATAAGAAACGATAAAATCTAAAAGCATATTTTTAAAAGCGGAACGTTAAAACTAATAAGAAAATAGAATCTGTAACAAATCAGAAACAACTTTGGAAGAAGAAAAACGAGTCCGTTGAATGCTCAGTGTGTCCTTAAAGAAATTATTCCCTTCAAGTACCCGAAATTAATAGAATATATCCTCCTAGAATAGAACAATTTTTACTCACAAATGTATTGATACCTAAAATTATGGTGTCAGCGAACCACCCAACGGGAACAAAATACACTAGAATTTATTCATGCAGAAGAAGAAGTTCTGAAAATTCTTAGTTTGAACTCTGAAGTCTAAGAAATCAAAGGTATTTATAGCCGCAAGAAAATTTGCAACCTCCTAGAACAGTAACTTAGAAAATGATTGTTGCCGAAAGTTTGCAACCTTCCAGGATAGTCAGTTAAGAAACGATTGTTGTGGAAAGTTTGTGACCTTTCAGAACTGTCACTAAATAAATGACAGAAATTTTAGATAAAATTCGGGAAAGAAACTGAGCATGGTCTCACAAATCCAATTTGAGTTGGCTAATTTAATTAAATAGTTTGTAAAAAAATTGTCCAAAAATAATTTCTCAATTAATTTTCTAAGTCAAAGTCAAAGTCAAAGCCAAGCAATCGACGATGCAATGGGTCCCTCTTTCCAACCCTTTTAACAAGTAGAAGTGTTTCCTTATTTAAACACTTGAATTTTTCTTTCCTATTCACTAATGCATAGGAAAATATGAACTTTCATATTTCCTTCATTTTCCATTTATTCTTACTATACCAACAATAAATTTAAAATTTATACTACTTATTAAAAAATAAAATCTTAGTACTTCTGAAGGAGTATACTAATTAAAAGTCAATCGTACATCTACTCCAAACTATATAACACAAAATAAATTTATACCTACTTCGTTATAGAAAAAAAACATATACTTATATTAAGTTGAATGAATATATACTTACCAAATATCGCATTAAAGTATAACAAAAAATATATTAAATTATTTTTAATTCTAAAATGTGATATTCTTTATAAACAGACTAAAAATAATATCATGTAAATTAAAACCAAAAGAATATTATATTTAAAATAACAATACAATAAGTTGATAACACAATAAGTAACCATCATCCAAACAAGTTGTTACATGTCTAAATTAGTGGAATTTGGTGCTAAGACACTTTTTTACTTGAAGCCTTTGTTTCTTACTCAATGTCCTCCTCATTATAAGTTTCATGAAATTTATCTTTGATACTACTGTTAACATCTAGTACTATAAGAATTCACCAAGAGAATAATATAAAATTATTGTTATCTTTGAATTTCACTTTTCGAGTTTTCTTGAAAAAGAGTTTGGTGAGGTTGGAAAATTTGTACTCAATCTCCCCACTAATGGACCTCTCTCTCTTTTTTTCTTTTTCTTTTTAGTTTTTGATTTTGCATCTGATATCTAATACATGTATTCAGCTCAATCAATTTAGATTCGCATTGTGTAGCGCTTTATTCGGAGGAAAGCACTTCAAACTTTAAAAAAATTCATATTTAAAACTCGAACTCGAAATCTCTGATTTAGAGATGAAAAGCTCATTCACTACACTATTGGAGGGTGTAATGGACCTCTCCAAAATAAAATAAAATTGAATACTTGAAAATAAAACTGATTTATTAACATCAACAATATGAATGGATGAAAAGTTCAATGCGTCATAAAGTAATTTGTTTTTGAATAGAGGAAAACATTTGAAATTTTTCCGTTTATTAATGCACATCATCATTTCAGTTTTATTACTAGCTATACTAAAATGGGAAATTTACGTAATTGCATACTTCTTCCGTCTCATTTTATATGACACTTTTTGGATTTTGAAATTCAAATAAGTCTATTTTTTACTGAAAATTTTGCATAGATCTTTTAAACATCTTGAATTACCAATTATTGTGACTTATAGTACTTTTTACGTAGTTTACAAATATATAAATTTCATTTCAAAAAATTTGAAGATTTCATGCGCAAATTGCCGGTCAAATTTGAATTGTTTGACTCTCGAAAAATGAAAAGTGTCACATAAATTGGGACAAAGGGAGTATTTAAGATAACATAATTTCTAAAAATTCTTACTATTTGAATTAATTACAAAATTTTCATTTTTCCTTCTTTCTTTTATTAACATCTTGATGCATTACTCCACCTCTATCAGATACATTAAAATTTGTTTGTGTAAATGTACGCGGTACAAATGTTATTGTTGATACATAACCCAAATTATTTCAAACCTAAATCAGTATGAATTTGGTTTATAGTTATGTATCCGATACATAACTTATATATCTTATACATAACTTATGTACCGTTTGCTATGTATCAAGCATAGGAACATCCATGAGTTTTGAAAAATCCAAAATTATTATAATTTGAAAAACTTTTGAAATAAGACATAATTAACGCCTAAATTATTGAGTTTTATGTACTTTATATTAATAAAGATAGTACTATAATTTAATGTAAATACAAGAATGTCAGATTATTATTTTATTTTAGAAAAGACAACTGTGTCACAGTTGTATCACTTTTAGGCTGTTTTCGTAGTATCCAATCATGTCTTCAGAATTGTTAAATTTCCATCATCATGACTCTTCAGAGCCAAGGTACTTCAAACAAAGATCTTTAAAAAAAAAAAAAAAATCAGATATTTTTATTGTTAGAGTGTTTATTGGGTGGTTCGATTTGGTTTTAAATGTTATTAATTTATAAATATGTTAAGTTATTATAAAATTATTAAAATATTAATTATCAATTTATTAATTATTACTCGTTAACTGTTCAATCATAGATTTAATCGTTAAAAAAAATTGTTGGATCTAATAAATCTAAATTACATATGGTCAATATACGACCTTCGGAATTTAATATATTATCATGCTACCAAATAAATAGACTAATGTCCACTTTAGCTTCTTTTAACTTCAAATTGTCGAACTTTTTCATTATATAATATTGTACTCATGACAAGAAATATTTTGCAAGTCTTAAAATACACTAAAGTGGGACATTGTTCTATTTATTAGGTAGAGTTGTAATTATTTAATAATTATTATTGAATTATCAGTTAATTCACTAAGAAAAAAAATTCTAAACCGTATGTAATCGATAATCTAGTAAAAAGCCTAAATCATTAGTTCGGATTTTTATGTTGCTTATCGCTAACTTGTTTGCTTGTACCTGCAGCTGTATTTAAACAAATATTATGAGTTTTAAGGTGTGTATGATTTAGACATAAATTCAGATTAAAATGAACTACGAATATTTACGATAATGGATAGAATCTATGGAAGATATAAAACTATTAGAACAATTAATGGAGGAAAATTTATATATGTACCAAAGAACCCAATATATGTTATATCTAGAATACATCACAAATAATATTAAAGAAATATTCAGATTAAAACAACTATCAAAATAATATTACAATAAGTATTATTACATTTTACCATGAAAAAAGAATATTATAATAAAATCTTTAAAATAAATTCCTCACCTACCAAAAATGTTATGAATTCCCCACCTAACCAACTACCAAAAATATCATGATATTTCATATATGCTATCTTCACTTTCTAATTCATAATCTATATACTCTATCTGCGTATATTTTTCATCGTTTATTATTATTTCTGATATTTGTTTTTTCTTTGGATTTTTAGGTAATTTACAATCTCAAGCTATATGTCCTAATTTTCCACAATTATAACAATTACATTCCGTTAGTTTTCTCTTTGGTCTATATGGTCTTTTAGTTTTGTAGTTTTTTACATAGTATCTTCTTCTATCTTATTTCTGTATTGGTAAATGTTCCTTAATAATATCTACAATGATGTTCTATTTTTTCTTTATCATACCTATATTTTAAGACTCCTCCATAACTTTTTTCACTAGCGTCTGATTCTACTTTTTTCGATTTGATTTTGAACAATTTTCATATTAACCCAAAAACAATTAAATTCAGGATCACTCCTTAAAATAAAGAAAAAACTACCTAATTAATTAGAGAATACATACATTTATTTTATTAATATGTATGTGTATTTATACAAGAGAGTAAACAACAAATAAGGAAAGAATCAATTAATAAAGTATTGTGATCTTCTCCTAATCATAATAGAAACTAAATTATTAATGATATACTAAGATATGAAAGATCAATCAAGATATATCCTGATATCAACCGAGATATATCACTAATAGTTTGCATGGCTGATGTTATGTATTCTGAAGAAACCTTGGAGGGCTAGCTAGCATGTAATTGATGTATCATTTGGATGATGCCTTCTTTTTATTTCTCCTAACTGATATAACTTATATATGTTTACTTTTTGAGGATCTTAGTAACTCAGTTGATTAACTATCTTGACTTTTATTTTATTGATAAGGATTTAATTATCTACCTTGTAATCCTCTCCCGTTTTCCCTCGTCTACCCCCTAAATTTTGTTTATAAAATTAGATTTCAATCACCTAAAACTAGAGATATACATATTATAAAGTCGTCCATATATCACATTGCTTGATATGTAACTAAGTTTATCAAAGTTATCAATGTTATTAGATTCACTATCAAATAATGTGGTGTGACAAATAATGTTGTTCTTAAATTAATTAGAGGTCTCAATTTCAAGCTTCGAATATGAAAAAATTCTTGATAAGGAATGCTTCCCTCGAATGAGCCTGTAGACAGTGAAATTTTATGATAACTTCAAATTAAATTTTGGATTAATCCATAAATTCATGATATATTGACCAAGTCAAATTATTGGTTAGTAAAGTCGGCTTAATATTTAAGTCAAAATCTATGACTTAAATAAAGTCCAAATTACATTTGGGTCAGTCCATTAAGTTGACAAGACGAGCCAAACTCATGTTCTTCAAGCCCAGGGGCCAAAATTGCTTGGACGAAAATACCCCTAAAATCATAGCTCAAGCCTATATAAAGAGGTCTTCATAAGACCAAAAAGAAAAGAAAAAAGAGACACACACAGAAATACATAGAGAATCCTTGCTCTTCAGTGGTGATCTGCAAGTCTTCCGCATACAAAGAAGTCTTCGCTCTAAGTGTTGAGCCGCAAGTATTCCATCAAATCAAGAACATCCGTGAAGAGAAGAATCAGGGGTTTACATATCTTTTCTTAAAGATTTTATAAAGATTGTAACCTTCGCATAAATTCAACTACAAATACTATTGTTTGCTTGCTATTTTCCTTTCCTGTTTGCTGTATTTCAGGATTGAAACTTTAGACGCATACAAATTGGCATGCCCAGTGGGACAATCTTTACCTCTCATCTCTTCTCTTAAAAAATCAAAGTTCAAGAACATTGAGATGACTTTCAAGAAAAACAACTCAAAATTTGCATCTGCATCCAAATCCGGATCTGCATCTGCATTCGCATCTGGATCTGCATTTGTATCCGCAAAAACTGATGGATCCAAATTCTGCATTGTTGTGAAAAATATCCTTGATGTTACTGCGAGAAGCATGAGACCTGTCACAAGGAACCAAGCCAAATTATTAGGACAACAAGCCTCCCGAGTGCCGTCCGAATCTGCTATTGTCTTTGGTTTGTCTCAAAAAAATGTAAAGTCTCTTGTAAAAGCCGCAAAAGAAGACATTACCGAAATGGTTGAGAGGGTTCTTTCCCAATTGAGCCTATCTACATCTAAAAAACCCTCACTTAAGCCAACAATGATGTCTTAAGCAATGGGTCTACTCTGCATAACATATCTACATCTCATGTCATGGAAAATCAATGTTATTCTCCATCATCTGCGATAGTGATCGAAACTTCCACCATAAAAGAACAACTTGCAAATTTGACGAAAACAGTTGAAGACCTATCAAAGTACATCAAAGGTCAAGATGTTCAAATTATCAAGTTGACAAATATGATGGAGAATATAGAGGAAAGAAAATCCACTCAATTATGTGCAAAGCTTCGTGAAACTCAGGAGAAGAGAGAGTCATTCGCAAAATAAGAAATAATCATCAAGGAGTTTCAAGTATCTGTCGAAGGTCTGATTCATATTGACAAATTGAAGGACTTCATCAAAGAGGCTATCAAATATAAATCTGAGTCCACGTCCAAGTCTCCTCTCATATATGTAAAGCTGTATAATCAAAGAATTGATAACCTAAAAATACATGCTGGCTATCAACCTCCTAAGTTGCAGTAATTCGACGGGAATAAAGATCTGAAACAACTTGTAGCACACTTTGTCGAAACTTGCAATAATGTTGGGATATATGATGATTATCTTGTTAAGTAGTTTGTTATATCTCTCACTTGAATTACTTTCGAATGGTGCATAGATCTTGAGTCTAGTTTCATCGATAGTTGGGAGAAGATAGAGCAACAATTACTTAAGCATTTTTATAGAACAAGGCTAGTTGTGAGCATGATAGAGATTGCAAACGCCCGTCAAAGAAATGATGAACAAGTTATTGACTTCATAAATCACTGGAGGAGCTTGAGCCTTAACGCAAAAATCGCCTTAGTGAAACTTCTAAGATTGAAATATGCATCCAAGGTAAGCATTGGGATCTTCGACACATATTGCAAGGCATAAAATCTAAAACATTTGAAGAACTAGCGGCGCGTGCTCATGATATGGAACTAAGTAAGACTTCAAATGGAGATCAAGAGTTGTCCAACTTTGAACCTTACAAAGAAAATATAATTGACATTGAAGATGAGGACAAGTTTTCATCCAAAATCGAAATTGAAGAATCTATGTAAGTTGACATGCTCCTTGACGTACGAGCCTAAAATGCATATCATGAAATTCATCAAATTCAAGCCAAATTTTCAAGCTCCAAAGCTCCTCAAATTCGAGTTATGACTTCAAATCAAAATACTTCTAGCTCATCAAATTTGAGCTAAGTCTTCATGGCATAAAGTTCATCAAATCTGAGCTAAATCTTCATGTTGTGAAGCTCGTTAAGTTAAAGTTAAGTCTTCAAATCACGAGGCTTCTCAAAATTGAGCAAAACATTTCAAGTTTCAAAGCTCATCAAATTCGAGAAAAATCTTCAAATCAAAATTGCTCATTGGCGAACAAGTCAAAAATATATGTCATAAAGCTCATCAAATTCGAGCTAAGTTTTCAAGTAAATAAGTTTGTCAAATTCGAGCAAAATCTTCAAGTCTCAAAACTCATCAAATTCAAACAAAATCTTCAAATCAAAATGCTCCTCGACGCATGAGCCTAAAATGCATGTCATAAAGTTCATCAAATTCTGTTGAATCTTAAAGTTTCAAAGCTCATCAAATTCGAGCAAAATATTCAAGTCAAAATGCTTCTCGAGCACGAGTCTAAAATGCATGTCATGAAACTCATCAAATTTGTGCCAAGTCTCAAGTTTTGAAGCTCTTCAAATTCGAGCTAAGTTCTCAAATCATGATGCTTCTCAAATGCGAGCAAAGTCTTCAAGTCAGAAAAACTTCATGAAAATGAATTAAATCTTCAAGGTATTACTTTTTGCGCTCATGAGTTTAAATCTATATGGTCCAAAAAAATCCAATAGGTTGAAAACCTTGAAATAAGTGGCCTAGACAAATTAGAAAATAAAACTCACATGCTTTGCATTGAAGTGTAAAGTAAATACATTTTATTGTTTCAAAATTGCAAGAGTTTTTACACATCATAAGGAAGGGTTGAAAAAATATGGACATATCATCCCATACAAAAGGTCTATGTAGAAAAAAATAATCAAAACATCAAGAAATGGTTTGTCAACTCGTCTTGGGTGTCTTTATCAAGTTCGCATCACCTCTTCATCAAACATCATCGCTTCAAATATTTTTATGGATCGATGCAGCCATAAGTGAGCCTCTATCTTTGACATGGGGGCATATTTTCAAATTTGATTTAAGGAGTTGATAATGTGATAAGTAGTTCATCTGCAGAACTAGAACAAACTGCGGCAAAATCTCTTTCTCACCAAAACTACATAGGAAGAGGTACAAAATGTGATTCATCGCCAAGCTTCAATTTAGATGAAGATACACTAAGTGTTGTTCTCGCCAAAGCCACAATTGTAGAAGAAGATGCACTAAGTGTGGTTTATCGCTAAAGGCGCAATTGCAAAAGAAGATGCATTAAGTGTGGTTCATCGTCAAAACTGCAACTACAAAAAAAAATGTTTTGTCGTTAAAGCCGCAACTCTAAAAGAAGATTTACCATGTGTGGTTTGTTATCAAATCTGCAACTGTAGAAGAAGATATGCTAATGTTGTTCGTCGCTAAAGCCGCAATTGCAAAAGAAGACGCACCAAGTGTAGTTCGTCATCAAATTCACAACTACAAAAGAAGATGCATCATGTGTGATTCATCATCAAAGTCACAACTGTAAAAGAAAATGCAGTAAATGTGGTTCGTCGTCAAAGCCGTAATTAAAAAGAAAGATGCTTCATGCGTGGTCGCTATCAAAAGGTGTGAATGTAGAAGAACATGACTAAGTGTAGTTTGTTACTAAAACTGTAACTGCAAAAGAAAAGGCATCAAGTGTAGTTCATCGTCAAAATTGCAGTTGCAAAAGAAGATCAATGACGTATGGTTCGTCTTTATCAAAGTCATAATCGCTAAAATATTGCACCATGTATGATTCGTCGTCAAAATCTCAACTACAAACGAAGATGCATCAAGTAATTCCTCGTCAATTATGGATTACCCCTCACTTTTATGTATGATATTGAGAATGTTTGCCAGTCCATCGTAAACCTGCAAAAAAATGATGTGTCTCACGGTGCCAATTGCACGAAGCTTCAAATCGGCATGAAAAAAATTGTGGCATATACTCTCGCGCTCGTCATGATCAATATGGTTGTATTAGCTTAAGAGTTTTGTGTTCTACCTCCGTGTAGATGATGACAAAATTCTCAATCAATACAAAACTCAATAGGCGGCACTTCGGTGAAAATGCAGAGAAGTGAACTTATGAATGTTGTCGAAAATCAATTAGATCATCAAAAAAATAATTATCGTCAATTCATGAGGACTTTTACCTTGATTTTTGGATATATTGTAGACTTTGATGTCTAGTTCCTATAGAATCAAGTCGCTCGTCATTCGAAATCTCCTACAAGACATATATGTTTTGGTGAGACTGCATAGAGCTGTAAAAAAATAAGAAGACTGATTTGATAGCAAACTTCAAAAATCAATTCCATCAATTCAGAAGGGTTTTGATTTTGAATTTCAGATATGTCGTAACCCTCTGAGTCTAGTTTCTAGAACATCAAACGAATCATGATTTTGACGTTTCTACAACTAGTTATGAATTTTCTACCGCATGTGTGTTGTGCTGAAAAAAAGTGACGAAAATTGAGTTTGATATGCCTCAAGTTGACAATCAACCATTGTAAGAGCATGTGTATTTATAGAAATTAAAAGTACATAAATTGTGTTCCTACAAATTATGGAGCCATAGTTGAGACAAAATTATGATAAATTTTCCTAGGAACCAAATTATGGTACGTTTCTATAGAAATCAAGTTATGGAAAATTCCATTGGAATCAAGTTATGAAAAATTCTATTGAAATCAAATATGAAAGTTTTGAAAGACTCCATAAAAAATATATTTCACGAATACTTCAAGCCTTGTCTTTAAAGGTTCGACAAGTTGGACACCACAACAAGCCTCGAAGCAGGGGGCATTTGTAGACAATGAAATTTTATGATAAATCCATATTAAATTTTGGATTAATCCATAAATTCATAATATATTGACCAAGTCAAATTACTAGTTAATAAAGCCGGATTAATATTTAAGTCAAAATGTATGACTTAAATAAAGTCCAAATTACATTTGGGTCAGTCCATTAAATTGACAAGACGAGCCCAACTCATGTTCTTCAAGCCCAGGGGCCAAAATTGCTTGGAAGAAAATACCCCTAAAATCATAGTTCAAGCCTATATAAAGAGGTCTTCATAAGACCAAAAAGAAAAAAAAGGAGACACACAGAAAAATACATGGAGAATCCTTGCTCTTCATTGGTGACCTACAAGT
Source organism: Solanum tuberosum (assembly GCF_000226075.1). Taxonomy (NCBI): domain Eukaryota; kingdom Viridiplantae; phylum Streptophyta; class Magnoliopsida; order Solanales; family Solanaceae; genus Solanum; species Solanum tuberosum. Next base: position 240,464 of record NW_006239406.1, on the reverse strand, counting down.
CTTCCACATACAAAGAATTCTTCGCTCTAAGTGTTGAGCCACAAGTATTCCACGTGAAGAGAAGAATCAGGGGATTACATATCTTTTCTTAAAGATTTTATAAAGATTGTAACCTTCGCATAAATTCAAATATAAATATTGTTGTTTGATTGTTATTTTCCTTTCATGTTTGTTGTATTTCAGGATTGAAACTTTAGACGCGTACAGAGCCTTATATGCAACACAAATTCAAATTAGTCAAACTCCAATATGAATATCGAATACCGAGTAAAAATATATTAAAATGAAATCATAAAGTATCAATGTTATCTAAGCTATAGGAGTCATAATATATATAGGTACTATCGATGTTATCAAAGTTGTAGGCTACCGTAGGTTGTCATATAGGGTGTGATCCGTACGAAAGAAAATGTTTTCTTCGAAAATAAGTTGATTTTTAACTTATTTCACATGTTTGGTTGGTGAGTAGAAAATATTATTCGAAAAATATTTTTTAGTGTTTGGTTGGCGAATGAAAAAACATTCTTCCAGAAAATATCTTTTATTTTTGGTTAGAGAGTAGAAAATATTTTTTAGGAAAATAATTTCTGATTTGAAAACCAATTCAGAAAATCGACCCCTACCCCGACACTCTAACCTAATCGATCCGGAATTCGATCCCGACATTCGATCTAGGACCTGACCCTGACACCCTACCCTGACCCCAACACTGACACCCCAAAAATATTTTTCAAAACAAACTTTTAATTATATTTATCAAGCACAAATTTTAAAAGAAAAAATCAAATTGAGGGTGTGAGTTTGGTAGGGGGCTAGTAGCGGCGTAAAAGAATGAAATTTTTAAAATTTAAAATATTTAAAAAAATAATAATTTTAAAATATTTGTTTTGGTTGGGGGCATAGGGGAGGGGATGGTAGGAGGGAAGAGTAGGGGGTGGGGTAAAAAATATTAGATTTTTTAAATTTGATATTTATTCAAAAAAAATTAATAATTTTTTTGTGGGGGTGGAGGTGGAGGTGGTAGGGGTAGGGTGGGGTAGGATGGGATAAAAAAAATGAAACTTTAAAATTTAAATTATTTTTCAAAAATAAATTTCTTTAGTTTGGTGGGTGGATAGGGTGTGGGGCTGGTTTGAAAAATATTTTCCTTTTTTTTTTAATAAATTCATTTTCCTTAAATTTGAGAAAAACAAGTTATTTTGAAAAATATTTTTCAAAACATTTAAGCCAACCAAACATGAGAAAATTTCCTGCCTACCAAACACACCCATGATGTTAAAGTTATCCTTATTTGTAAATGTGTATATAATACTATATATATACCGAAGGCCAAAATAATTACTAGTGTGTATATTATAGTAACTTATAAGTAACATTTGTATATTGTAGTAACTTATAAGTAACATTTTATGAAATCCTTCGCTTGCCTTTAGCTTTGCATAATATTATCCCTTGCTTGAGTTAATTTTCCAAATGGTCACTTAAGTTTTGAAAGTTTGGATCGAATGAATGAGTATATTAGTTAAATAGGTTTATTAAGAAAAATTAAGTGGAACGTTTTAGTTTTTTCTAGATTTGTATACATAAACATAACAGGTTCGTTTGTATCTATGAAAACCTTTTAGTTGTTCTAGATTTGTATTCATATACATTACAAGTATCTTTGAAAATTGTGTTTGTATAATTACGTAAATTTGTATATGTATATATTCTTTGTGTTCTCCGTCGGTCCTGGCCAAATGGCAAACTAGGTGACACACTAGCTGCGAAATACAATTAATTTAAACTGTAGCTATAGCATTTAAATGGAATTAAATATTGTTATTTCATATATTTTCCCAAAAATTATTGTGGCGTCACATGTGAATAAATAGAGAAGGAAGCTTTTATGGTGTGAAGTATTTTTTAGAAAAATAATAATAATTGAATAATTTTATAATTTTTAAAAAAAGTAATTTGAATTAGTAGGGAATTCTCAAAAAATTAGTGATCATTCATGCAATAAAACATCACTTGTTTTAAGTTGATCGACTTACTCACTTAAGGATTGTTTGGTAGATTGTATTAGAAGAAACAATGCGTTAATTAGTTTTGTGTATAATTAATAGTTTCTTAATTGGTAATTGGTACACTTTTTCAAACCTATGTATAACTAATGCTTACATTAGTTATACACTCTTTTGTGTATTGAGGTGTAAATTTGCAATATATGAAAATTCATGGTATTAGTAATGTAAGGGCTTTCAATGCATGCATTAGTATGGTTAAAGATACAATTGTCCTTAAAAAAAATTATGCATCTTTTGCACCATATTTATGGATGACATTTTTGTAAATAAATATATTTTTAGAAATTATTCAATGTATGTTTTAATACACCAAATCAAATAATGCACAAAAAATAATCTATCCATAACTAATGCAAGCATAACTAATACAAACATTATTAATATACTTTATTTAGCATTATTCGAATACACTCTACCAAACGATTGCTTCATTACTTTGGCTATCTTGGCTATATGCTAGTCTTATGAGTTATATTGGTGTGTACCTTTTGAGACTATTTTGCTTTTAGTAGTAATTTGTCACGATCTCGACTGTCTTAAGTGGCACCCACACTAAATCACCTAGTGGGAGAACTAAAGACTAACTTGAAGCCAATCAAACTCCATTTATAAATCCCAAGTATATCAAAATTAAGAAGTAAAACAGTTTCAACAACTAAGAATTGAGTCCCCATAAACTCAACCCATAGCCAAAAACATTCAATGCGGAAAATAACTCATATGTACTAAAAGTCACCATACCAAAACTCTAATAATCAAGACTGGAGATGCAACCACAAAAACTAAACATAAAACTAAATTCTAATGCATGTGTCAGAAAAGATGAACAAGAAAAACAGAGGAATCCATGACAACCTAAAAGATGTAGCTCACCTTGGGATTCAGAATCAGGTATCCTTAACTGAGATCTTGGATCAACCGCTGGAAGATTCTTTGTACTCAATAAAAAAAGAACAGATGCATTATCAGTACACAAACCACAATGCACCGATAGGATTACAAGGCCAGTCTAAGATATAAACGTAAACAGTTCACCACAATGCAGTAACACAAAACAATGCATATAACAACATATATCAAACTGTCACGACCCAAAGTACACCCTGGACGTGACATGGCGTATAGGACCCCTAGAGTCCCTACACAAACCATTTAGCATACATCATACAAGATAATAGAAAATCAAGAGAGTTTAAAAGACAATTTCAAAACATAAGAGTTTATATAAAAATGTAGCGGAAGTCTAACATAGTCTCAAAGTCATCCAGTACATCAAGAGTGATCGGGACATAACCCGTACATCACATACAATACTGAAAAGTAAAGACAATATGAAATAAAGGTTCGGTCCTAGGAACATGAGGAGTCACCAATCTTTGATATCTACTAAGGTGATCTATAGCCACGGGGATGCGAAATCAGAGCGTCGGACCCTATATTTTTACAAGAATGTAGGCAAGAGTATGTTTTAGTACAAATATGAACCAAGTATGATATCAATGCATAAAAGTATGAAATCATGCTAAAAGGACCTTTTCATGACATGCAATGACCAAGCTAAATCATGAGATAAAAGGGTTAGAAAACATAAATCATAAAACATGGCCAATGCAAGCTAACATCTTTAAAACATTCGCGAGATACTTTTAGAAGTAACCTTAGTTCATTCTTGTGGGAAATTTACCTTTAATCTTAACTCATCTGATCATTATGTGACATGAGTATTCGCCTCTTGTCGTATCATTATAGGACATGAGTAATCGCCTCTTATCTTATTATTATGGAACATGGGTAATCGCCTCTTGTCTTATTCTTATGAAACATGGGTAATCGCCTCTTGTCTTATTATTATCAAATATGGGTAATCGTCTCTTGTTTTATTATTATGGAACATGGGTAATTGCCGCTTGTCTTATCATTAGGGGACATGGGTAATCGTCGTTTGTCTTATCATTAAGAGGACATAGGTAATCGCCACTTGCCTTATCATCCATGGAAGGCACATCAAGTAGCCAATCCAAGCTCGGTTTTTATTAGAATAGTCCTGAGTCTTGATTCAAAATTTAGTTGAGAAAAACTTTTCAACTCTAAGAATCTTTTATGTGAGAAGTCCTTTCACAACAACAAAAACAACACGGGTGCTTTAATCTCCAAGCAACTTAAATCATTTTTCATCAATTTCATAAAGAATATGCATATCATCATAAATTCATCTTTCATAGTTCAAAAACCCACATCATATTATCAAAGCCTAGAAATCATAGGTCATGCATGGGTTCATGGGTAATTCAACTTATATCATGCAATTTCTTCAATTCATGCATAAGAAAACATAAAATAATCAATAGGATCAATATTGAAAGGAAGCCATATCAATTAAATAAAATCCTAACTCAATTGGGGATCTAACTTTACAAAATTGGAGAATTTAGGAACCCTATGGAGGAAAGGACTTCATAGGTGAATACTATCATATCTTGATGCGAAAAGAATGAAATCAATGGTGAAATTGGAGACCTGACTTGAAACCCTAGCCTTTCTTCAAACTTTAGAGAGAGAAATATTTGGGAGGATGAACTTGGTCAACTTTTGAAGTTTTGAGAGAATGAATTGAATTGGGTGATTTTGGGGGTAAAAATCATTATATAGGGCTTTGGGTAGAAGGTAAAACAACATAGTATTGAGTTAAAATAACTGGGAAAAGACTAGAACGACCCTAACTTAAAACTGCCGAAATGAACAAGACATTTGGATAATTGAGAGAAGAATTTATATTAATGAAAATCATAATATTTTTAGATGGACAATCAGTCGGGGTAAGTATGGATTTTAGTTGGATTCCCATTTATGAGTTGAGTTACGTTATAATGAATTGGGTTTGATTTAAAATAGGTCAATAGGAAGATATCATGAAATTATTTTTTTCAATATTATTTTCAAGTGTATCGGGTCAAAATATGAATCATAAGTGGATTTATAGAAAAATAGTATTTTTAAAAATATCATTTTTATCATTTATTTGATAAGGGTTTAAATTTGTACCAATCACATTAAGAAATATAATAAATAAATATTTAATAATTTTACTTCAAGGGAGCTATTAAAAATAAGGGCAAATATGAGTCAAAGGATTAACATTGAGGGTATTTTTGAGCCGAAAGGTAGACGTCAGGGGTATTTTAGGGCCGATAGGTGGATGGAGGGTAGTTTTGTACCAATTCAAATACTTGAGGGGATTTTAGGCCCTTCTCCGTTTTTGGAAAGAATGAAATATCTGGAAAATTGGTTAAGTTATGTTAAGTTTGAGTTTTGGGTAAACTTCAAACGACCATAACTCCTAACTCAGTATGAGTTAGGTGTACTTCCAAATATCTTACAAAATATCTTGGAATTATCTTTCCAACGCCGCCGAGTTTACTCAATTCCGAGTTCGTATGAGTGAGATATTCCTATTTGAAGTTGGGTTGTTTAGATAAGGAAAGTCTAATACAGATTTTGGAAGGGTAGTTTGGTCTTTTCCTTACAAAATTATTTTATTTCATTTTTAGGGGTTTATTTGGGGTCTAATCAGGTTTAGATCAGTTTAGTCAATTGGAAATTCACGCTAGGGTTTGGAGAGAAGAGAAAAGAGGAGAAAGGAGAAGAAAGTTCAAGATTCGTCGATTTCTTGGAGAATTGTGTATGGATTTCTTCAAGGGGTGATCCCTACGAGGTATGTGAGATCACACAACGTTGGGTTAGTTCACCCACACGCCAATCATGATTCAATTCAGCGAAGTTGTATTGTTTTGAAAGCAAATCCTATGAGTTCTTGATGTTAATTCGTTTGAAAGCTTGTGGGTTCTTGTTGTTGAAGTTTCTTGAGGTTTATTCATGTATTTAGGTGTGATTTTGAGTTGAATATTGCATATATTGAGGGTATAGTCGATCCTAAGTGTTTGGGGAAAGAACTAAGTTAAATTAGGGGGTTTAGAGTTGAAAAACTAAGAAGAAAAGTCGGAAGCCACCTAGGCAGGGGCCTGGGGCGCCGCCACAGCCAGAGCTCCCCAAAAGGTGCTCTGAAGTTTGGGCTCTGGGGCTCCCCAACCCAGGCTTTGAAATTTAAGGGCTGGTGCCCTGCGCCTCTCTGAGCGCCAGGGACACCAGTTCACCCATTTTTTCCCCTTTTTTTCCCGTGTTAGTTCTTTAGCAACATACCTATGTTTCCGAGTTGATTCCAACACTCTAAGGTACGTCTAAACATTATGTAATCATCCATAAACATGAGATCATGAACCTTGAATCCATACTTCAATTCAGGAAAGTTAAGAATCAAGTCAAGGGAAGTTCATAAAGTTTTTTAGAAGTCTTGCACAAACGTTTTAACTTTGTTTTAAGACTTGACCTTTGAGTTGAGTAAAGAGTAAGAGTAAAGTTCATTTCTTCAAAGATTATACGGGAACTAAGTATTCCCAAGAGTTAATATGTTTTCACATTTGAGTAAGAAAGGAAACACCGATTTTCAAGAGTAGCTTTTAAGCTAAGTTTTGAGTAATTATCTCAAACCAAAGAAAGAGTTTTTGTTTTAAAAACATATGAGCTTAGTACATTTTGGGAGTAGTATTGAGCAACGATATGGGGACGTGAGTTCATAATAACTCAAGTCTTCATAAACCATGTAGATATCATGGGTAGAAAATGATCATACTTTTTAGATGATTTCTTAGTGCTTTTTAGCATAAACTAGTGGATCCACTCAGTTAAGGCGTTCTATATGATGACAAAGTATAGGACAGTTCTAGCAGCGTGGGCAAGATTCGACTTATAGTGGTGGTTGTCGGTTAGAGAAACTCCCACAATATTATATTACTTTACATGTTAACTGAGTTGTTATTGCATTTCTTTAACAAATTGAGTTGCTACTACTGTTTTAAATGCTTTGTATAACTGCACCATTATTGTTGCTTTACTTTGCATTTGAGTTGAGTTATTCATGAGTTGAGTAAAGACAAGGTAAGTGTTCTTTTCAAATTCCTTTCAAGCTTATGTCTTGTTTAACATTCCCCTCGCATACTCGTACATTCAATGTACTGATGCCTTTTGGCCTGCATCATTTTATAATGCAGACACAGGTAACCAGGATCAACATCCAGCGCCTCATTGAGCACCCAGAGTTAGTTGGTGAGCCTCTTTGCTTTCTGGAGGACCTCTTTATCATTTGCTTTAGTACTTTAGTTGTAAGGATGATCGGGGGTCTTGTCCCAACATCCCTCCTTGTTTTAGAGGCTTCATAGACAGTTAGTAGTTCAATTGTCTTTACATTGTTATTTCTTATGTTAAGACTTGAGTTGCCTTTATGGCCAATGAATTTTTCCATTTTACATTCTAAGTTTGAGTTATAAAGTTGTCTTTTAAGTCTTCCGCTGAGTAAGTAAGCCAGGCCAAGGGTTCGCTTAGGGCCATCAATGGTTCTCGAGTGCCAGTCCCACCCAGGGTATAGGCTCGGGGTGTGACAGAGCCAACCCTCCATTTACTGGGGCTGGTTTAGGGTACACTGCAGGCGCAGGGCACCAACCTCCTTGGCGCTACGTGGGGGCGCCCCCCAGCCCAAACCCAAAATGTTTTAACGAATTTTTCTTCTCAATTTTTTGTCCTAATTCACCTAGAATCGATTGATTTCTTTCAAACTCCCTTAGACTCATAAACCCAACACAAGTAAATGAAAACCTACTCAAAATCCCTCAAGAATAACACTCATTCGCAAGACCCTCACCTCAAGAACTCAACAAGACTTCATTGTTAAAGAATGAAACACAAAACCTCAAGAAATCTCAATATACACAATCTCATGGACGAATTCAATAAGGAAACTCATGATTAGCGTGAAGGTGAACAAATCCATCACTATGAAAACTTACATACCTCGAAAGAACTAAGTTCTTGGTGAAAATCCTCAAATTCTTGAAGAACTCCTTGAAACCCCTTCCTTTCTCCTCTTAAACATTTCCCTAACTTTCTTGAAGGTTTTAGAATGAATAAAAATTGACTTAATCTGATTAGACCACTTAACTTAGGTGGGTAAAACGTGTTAGGATAGTGGGGTAAGGACAAAACCAAAATTTTCCTCCTTAAAATGGATGATTTTCCTTAACTAGACATACTATACTCAAACGGGCATATCTCCTTCATTATAACTCAGAATTTAGCAAACTCAGCACGTTGGAAAGATGACTCAATGACCTTTGATTTGACACCTCATGGGCTACCTAAATCATCATGTGCCAAAAGTTATGGTCGTTTGAAGTTGGCCCAAAACTCACAATTAAAGAGTAACTTGAACCAATCTCTATTTAGTTCTTTCTAATTTAGTTCTTTCTAAATTTAGCTCTTTTTAAGACCGGGGTGTTACAAATCATTACTCTTACTATAAGTTGTATTACCTTGGAACTTATACGCTCTATTTTGAATCACCCATCTCCTTTCGCTACCAAGTTCACCATTTAGGTCATTTCACCTTTATATCATATCATAACCTAATCTTTTTATCACATAAACACAAGATCATTACTAACTCTATTACCAATTTACTATTCTCTTTGAAGTTTCCATGCCAACACTCTGATCCTTGTCCAATTTAGTATATCACTTGCAAAACCATCATTAACCACCTTGACTCAACCGCCATCCAAGACATGTTTAAAAACACAACAATCATGCAAATTTGATTCATTGCACCTTTCAGATAAAATCCCTAAAATACTAATCAATATTTAGTATGCAATCTTGATTTACACATGGATCACCTCAACATTTATATACACCAATGCGGCCACTCAAGAACCGACATGTGCTGAATATAACACAATAAATAAATTCAATTCATTCACGGAACCAATATATAACAATCACGTCATGAAAAAGTAATTTTGATTCTCTCATGGAACCCATAGTCAGTGTATCATGCGTGGTATCGATGCCAACCGTTAGTATGTACTAGCGTAGTACTCTAGCCAACCATATATGAATATTCATGTACAAGACATGGTATTCAATCAAACACTTAGGGGTCGTTTGGTAGAGTGTATTAGGATAGATAATACATGCATTAGGTGTGTGTATTAGTAATACCTTGTTTGGTACACTTTTTCATGACATGTATACACTCTATTGTGTATTAAGTTGTGTATTACTAATACCAAGAAATTTTAGGTATTAGTAATACATAGCATTTTAACACTTGCATTAGATTATATAATTACAAAACTACCCTAAAAAAACTTTTATAAAAACATTTTCCAAGAATCTCTGCAGCTGGTCTTGTGCTCACCAAGGATACCATTACTCATTAATACATTTCCTTTACAAAGTAGTTGCATGTATCCCCGGAGGGGGTGGTGTAGAACTAAAGATTGCTCATGGGTGGTAAATAATTTGAATTTGTTCAATTTGACAAGTTGAGCTTTATGGTCCTGTAGAGTTTTACGCGTCTTCATCGCTGGACTCTCTCATATTGAATGCTGTTGATATTGCCCTTGCTATTCAATATAGTTTAATCAAAATATTTACTATTGTGACGATTGGTTTGATAAATGATGTTTTAACAAAGAAATCTTTTTTGATGTTTTAGCAAAGAACCTTGTTGCAAAGGAAGTGTACAAAGAAATAAAGTGTGAAGGATATTTTTGCAAACATACATTTTTCTAATAGAAATTATGCAGATTTGTAATTTCTAATACATCAAACCAAACATTGTATAAGAAATAATGCAGGCATAACTAATGCAAGCACTACTAATGCATGCATTACTAATACACTCTATTTTGCATTGTTCTTATACACTCTACCAAACGACCCCTAGTATATACCAAGCATAATACCCTAGCCAATCGTGAGATATTCTCTACTAGGCATAATATCCGAGGCGATTAGCAATCACATATCACAATCACAATGAATACAAACCACACTTGTACACTAAGAAAACACATCCGTTGCATGCGATCAATAACAATATAATATAAAGCGATCAAACAAACATAACCTATCCAAAAAGATTCATGCCCAAACGATTACCGATCATAATCTGATTACCCACAATTACCTTTCCCAGGATAACACCCAACATTCATCATAAGATCAACATTAACTAAGCAAATTCATCCTCAGCCTAAGCCACAACTAACCACAAATTCAATCATCCAAATTTTGTGCACGAAGACCTACACATGCAATCTCTTGATAACCTACAAGATATTATGTAAATAAAGACATGTCTAACTACTCAATTAAAAAATAAAATTTAGCCTACCTGGACGCCATGCAATCACTGAAGAACTCAGAGCACAAGTCTCTGCTTCGTGAGATGAATTTTAACGGACGTAGATAGAAAATTTAGGGGTTTTAACCTTTCCTTGCGTACTGAAATTCCTCTTCTCCGTTGTTCTCGACCTTAGAGCTGCTTAAGGGATTTTAAAAAAGTAACCCTCATTTATTTTACCGCTGAAGAGGAGGAGGAAAATAAAAGAATTCACGTTTTCAAGTTTTGCCCTCGCTGATCCCGCTATAGCAGCGCTGCCATAGGTGAAATATTTCTGCTATGGCGGAATGAAATTCAGCCTGGTCAATTTTTCAAATTCTTAAATTTTTCGTCATGTACCCTAAATTTTAAATCGACTACATATTTCAAAATATTTTGAGGTTCTGCACGAGGTGCCTTTAGAATAATGACGGACCAGGTTGTTACACCACTACTTGACTTAAAAATAACAATTATTTTTATTTATACATTTCAGAATCAAGTCAATTACTTTTTGAAGAAATTATACTTATAAATAGCAAAAAATAATTTTTTTAAATGTTTGGAATTGCATTATCTTGCAGTTGGGTCGGCGCTATTGCACTCGACTTTCAAATAAATCTCCCCTCCCACCCAAATGAAATTGTTTTAAATGGATGTTTGATCATATTTCATTGTGAACTTTGAAAATATAATTTTGTTTTTAAAGTAAAAAATGATGTATAAAAAAATTGAAGTTATGTTTGACCAAGGATACAAGTTATTTTCAAATTCTTAAAAAATTAATATCCAACTTCAATTTGAATTTCAAAATTTTATGGACTAACATAACTTTCGAAGTTCAATTTCGTCAAAAATGAAAAAAATTCATTGGCCAAACACCTCATTAAGAATGATTTTAAAAAAGAAAAGAAAATGAAAAAAAAAAGTCACTACGTATATTTTGAGTTATTAGTTGATTTAGACCAGAGTCGATTTTAATTTGACTATATTTTGACCAACACAAGTCGCCTAAAAGCTCACCCCCTCTCTGCGCTGTGAGCTTTTTCCTCTCCGTCGGCTTTCCTCTTCCGTACTCTCCGCCGGTTACTTACTCCGGCGAAATCGATCTGTAAGTTTTCACATTTTTCTTTCTCCTCCCCTTTCTCCCTTTCTCCAGATTTGCTACTTTCTGTCTCTCAAGGGACAGAAAACCCTAACTCTTTTTGCTAAATGATTGTGCAATGCAAATTGCAAGTCATATTGTCTTTGTTTTTTCCAATGCGCAATGATAGCTACAGTTTCTATTTGTAAATATCTCTTCGTGATTTCCCCCAAATTGATCTGCTTTGCCTTCAAAGTTGTGTTGGTAAACTGACTACTATAACTCTGAGTATGACTAACCAACTTTTCTGTAACATTTCTCTTAGAAAGGAAGAAAGCAAATTATTGTAGGCTCTTGTTATTTTTAACCGTTAAGGTTAAGGAATTAGCTTTCTTTTGTTTGTTAATGTGTTTAAATTGTTTTTGTAGCATGTTTTTGATATGGCATTACTCTACATTGTTTGAAATGCAAGATTTGTACATCTCCCGAATAAAACACCCTTGCCTCTTCTTTTTTTTGAGATAAAGGTAACTGTGTATTCACAAAAGGCTCATCATCAAATAAATGATGAGCATAGGTCACTTACAATCTCATCAGAGCATATCAAACTACCCTATGGGAGATTACAAATTACCTATGAAGTCATCAAAAAGTTCTATATCCCCCATCATATCTTGTTACAGTACTCTGTTTGATATTTTTCACTATGTCTATTCTTTTGCAGTTGATGGAAACTTCATCTAGTGGATATCGATTTCGGAGAATACCACACCATTCCTTCGCTGGTTCCTTGAATTTAGATCCACTGGTGAGTTTGGTATTCAAGCTTTTGGACTTACCAATGCTTCTTTGTATGGACAGAAAGTGACAGATTGGGAGGAAATGATCTTCAGTCTCATTTGTTATCTTTCTTTTAACTCTAGTCTTTTTCATTGTCAATAAAGAATTTACAAGGATGAGATATTTAAGCTTAATATTCTTGAGAAATGAGAACTAAGTCAGTAGGGATCCTGTTTGTGCTGCAAGTCTATTATGGCCAAATTACTAAGGAAGGCACTTTGTTTGGTCCATAGAGATGCTAAAAAGACCACTTCTCCCCAAACCGAATTCTTCATGCATTCATCTTCGTAGTCCTTACATTGCTTCCATGCTAGTTTTACCATGGAATTGTCATCAAAGTGGCCTCTATAAAACTTTACCTCCTTTCTGATAAAGTGTGCGTTGATTTAGAGTCTTTTGCTATTTGTACTGGGAGCATCCTTGGAGGCCAACTTGCCTTGTGCTTGGGGTTTCCATCCAACTTATTTCTTTTTCTCTTGGAAGTCTACCAATTATAATGGGAGGGTACTTTTGTGAATTTGTAATGTGATGTAAATACATTTGCAATGTAAGTACAAATGTGGTCACTTGTTTTTAAGCCAAAAAGAGAAAAATAAGCCTAAAGCAATACATACTCTTATTTACTTGTTGAGTAGGGTATGGAAGTAGTATCAACTTTTCTTTGGATCAAAGATGGTGTTGGGAGAATATGTTGGGGATGTTCTTCCCCAATTTATTTAGAGTTTATAGATAGAAAGAGATAATGGTGTAACAAATTTTGATTGGTGCAAGAAGGGGAGTTTGTGGGACTTGAGATTCAAAAGGAATTTACAAGAGAGGGGAGTGGATTAATTCTTAATGTTGAAACTACTCTACTAACTGCATACCATGCTCACGGGTGAGAACTCGTGGAGGTTGGAGGGGGAAGACAAGTAAGTGATAATGTATTTTAAGTCAACTTATACTACCATAAACTTTTGTTGTGAGAGTAGACAAGATTTCCATGTCTTTTTTGATTCTTAGAGCACCTATCGATGTTTGCTTTTTCACTAGTGGGTAGCAAAAGCGGTCGATTCTAACGACAAAGATAATGAGAAAGAGTAGTAATTTTTTTTTATGTACATATGTTTAGGAGAAGAAGTTTCATCACCTCTTGGTATGTTGCCAAGGGGCTTCACACATGTGGTGGCTGAATTGTTCCATGGTAGTGGGTAATGGAGGGCTAAGTGAAGGATACACACAGTGTGTCACTAGAAGAAGAAAGAGATGTTCACAGGTTGGTTATTGGTCCAAACAAGAACCAAATCAATTTAATTGAACTTTAAATTATTAAAACCAAATCAAACCAAATATAATATGCATTTATTAGTTTGGTTGTTATCGGTTTTGGTTCGGTTATTAGTCATACACGAAAATAAAATGAAAAGACAAGGTAGGGAATAGAAAAACAAATTAGTTAGCAAACAAACACTTGCCAACATCATCCGCCATAGTTGAGTCTTCACTGACAATGGAGAAAATGAAATCAAAATTAGAAGAGCCAACAATTGGATCATGCCTCCAAATTGATTCCATTAAATCCTCCTTGGTATCGAGGAAGAGCGATATTTGCATCTTGATTGTTATCCATTCTTGTTTCCAAATACGCTATTAAGAACTAGATGTTCACATACTTGACAAAAGAATGCCATTGGCTTTTGTAAATGTTCAAACTATTAGGCCATCTAGGACTTTGAGCAATGCGTGAGAAAACAAGGATCATTTCCTTTTTGGTAAGTAAAACAAAAAAATATTTAAAGCTTTGAAGTTACAGTGGGTAATATGAATGTGATTAGCCTAGAAATCTCTAATTGAGGTCATAAATATAGTAGCTTAGATTGAAGGAGAACTCTTGATGTAAAGGAGTTATGAGAGATCTGTGTTCTCTATGTTTGAGCAGGGTCATAAATACAAAGATAAATCACATTGAGAAGAGTTAGAATGAGTCATCGATATCTTGAGAGTGGTGGGAATACTAGAGAAAGCTTATGTGTAGACAAAAGGAATATAGGGATGAAATGCTAATTAGTACTCAAAATTCAAACATAAGATTTTCGTGCTAGAGATTGTTAAGGAAGGAAGCAACAAAACATTTGATTTCGTAGAATGGTTGTTAATGGGGCTACAAGTGTATTTTGACAACTATATCACAATTTTTGAACAAGGTTTTAGTTTCATTTGGGTTTATTGTCATACTAAAGGGTAACCAAGCAAGCAGGCGGGGCGACCCAGTGCTTTCATGTGTTCACGCAGGGTTCGTGAAAGGGCCGCATCCCAATTGGGTATGGTTAGGCAGCCTACCCTGACACTAATTTCATACTTTTTCTTACAAATTCCTTTGCATACTTCTCAATCTTGAAGCTTGAATCTCCTTTAGCATTTCTTAATAGGGCCTTGTTGTAAGTTGGAGGTCTTTCTCCCAAACCCCTTATTTCTTTGGGGACTTTGACTACTCCTAATGGATTAAGTGGAACTTCCTAGCCGAATCTGTTGAATGTTATTGGAAATTCCTCTAACGCCGTTACAATTTTACAATCTAATACCTTGTACGCTAACCAATTTGTAAAACAATGAAAGTGAAGTATGTAAGGATGTTTGTAAGTGTACTCTTAATTAACACCTTTGTCCCTCTTTTGCCATGCACCTCTTCTGTCATCCTACTACCCCCGTCTCAACACTTTTAACCGCAAAAAAAACAAAGCCGGCTAGATGGAACTTATGTCTGATAACCAAGCGGTCCTTCCCATTGCATCAAATTCGGTATTTCATGAGATGAGTAAGCACATTGAGATTAACTGTCACTTTGTTAGAGAAAAGATACTCTTGGGAAATAAAATTGAGAGCAATTTCAATTTAGTAAAATGGGCAGAAGTTCAACAAGGGAGGAATTATGGGGGTTTGGGAGTAAGGAAGCTCATGTTACATAACAAAAGTATGCTAAGCAAGTGGCTATGGAGGTGAGGAGCATGCACTATGGAAAGAAGTGATACAACACAATTTCGGCCAAGAAGGGGAATGGTGTTCAGATGAAGTAACAACCACTTATGGAGTTGGAGTTTGGAAGACTATCAGAAGCTTTTGGCAAACTCTAGAAGTTAATACAAAAGTTAAAGTTGGGAGGGGGATAAGGTTTTATTCTGGAAAGAAGACTGGATTGGTCAAAGATTTCTTCAAAGTTTGTTTCCTGGAGGTGTGCATCCGGATAGCAAAATCAGTGCGTTGTGGTCTCAACCAAGGTGGAATTTGGTATTTAGAAGGTTGTTAAATGACTGGGAGATAGAAGGGGTAATTGAACTACTGAATATGATAGAAGGCTTTCACGACACTAATTTGGAAACAAACCGTCTATTATGGAGACAACACCCAGATGGAAGATCTCTGTCAACAGATTGTACAAGTGGGGTCTATCGGTAATTGGAGGAAGGAAAACAAGGCCATGGAGTGTTGTTTGGAAGAGTGTGGCTCCCTCTAAAGTGAAGTGTTTTATCTGGTTGGTAGCTAGGAGAGCCTGTTTGACTCATGAAGCATTAAAGAAAAGGGGCATCAACATAGCCTCTAGATGCGTACTATGCAATGAGGCACTGAAACCAACAAACACTTATTTTTGCATTGCAAAGTAACAACACAAGTATGGGATTTATTCTTCAATTTAGCTTGCCTAAACTGGTGTATGCCAGAACACACAACAACAAATTTATTGAGTTGTTGGATCAGAAGAGGGGGCAACAAGAGTCAAAAGAAGTGGTGGAGGACAATATCTGCTTGTATCTGGTGGAATATCTGGAAGGAAAGGAATTAGAGGATTTTTGAAGGAAAAGAATGCTCAATACAGAAGATTAAATGGAAAGTAATTACTTCCTTAGGTTTTTGGTGGAAAGAACAAAATATAGAAGAGGAAATCCAATTAGTTGATTTCGTAGGTTCTTTGTAAGTATTTCTATTTTTTTTCTTTTTTTCTCTCTTCTCTGATGATACATTTTGGAGGTGGCCAGCATAAGCCCTTAATGCTGAGGAATACAAGTTATCCGTTTAACAAAAAAACAAATGGACTACCTACATGCCCACACAACCTTATGGGACTCGAGTATGGAGGTCTATCAGAAGTCAGTGGTTCAAATTTGCAAACAACTGTAAAATCAAGGTGGGAAATGGGGAAAAACACTACTCTAGGAAGATGCGTGGGTTGGACAGGAAACTTTAAAGGTATCCACAATTAGAGAAATGAGAGACAATCAAGGGTGGGATCTCAGGTTTAGGAGACACTTGAACAACTGGGAAATTAACAAAGTGGCTGAACTACTCAATACCCTGGAGCAATACAAAGATTTAATTCCCAATGAGGACAATCTATTTTGGCTACCAAACAAGCAAGGCATATTTTCAGTTGGTTCAGCTTACAAGAGATCACAAAGATTAGTCTCTCAGGGTGGTGGTTGGCCCTGGAAGATGATCTGGAAAGTCAAGGTACCCTTCAAGGTTGTATGTTTCACTTGGCTACTAGCCAAACATGCCACACTCACCCAGGACAACCTTATGAAAAGAGGTCATGAAATTTCTCTCGATGCTCTTTTTGTGAATGTGAGATTGAGACAATAAATCATTTCTTTCTACATTGTAGAGAGACTGTGAAGTTATGGCAGATTTTCATTAATTTAAGAGGCATAAGCTGGACTATGCCAAGGAGCATCAAAGAGGCTCTAGCTTGTTGGAATAGAGATGGGAATCAGTCGGGACACAGGGAGAGATGGAAGATTGTCCCAGCATGCATTTGGTGGACTATATGGATGGAAAGGAACTAGAGATGTTTCAAAAACAAGAGTTGCTCTTTGCCGAAACTAAAGATGAACTGTCTAGTCCTTTTCTTTTTTTGGTGTAAACACGAATATCCTCAAGAAGAAGAGAATATTCCTAGTATTTTAGATTATTTATGACGCCTTAGTAGGGTGACCTCGCCCTTTGTAATTTTGTTGTAAGTATTACTGGAATACTTCTCTAAGTATTCCTTTTGTTCATAATACAAGTTACCTTCTTAAAAAAAAAGGGTAACTTTGGATAAAATCTCATGAAACAAAAAATATGAATTTATATAGAAAATAATGGAGGAATACCATAAGGTATCTTAACTTTCATATTTAATATTTAAGGGTTGTGAATATGAAAAGTTAAAAATTATGAGAGTTATAAATATATGCACATTATATCCAATAAAGAAGATATATTGTAGTGGAGAGGGTTATGAATATGAAAATTTGGAAATTATGAAAGTTATAAATGCATGCACATTATATCTAATAAATAAGATATATTATAGTGGGAGGTGAAAAGTTGAGTAATTGAATGTAAAGACTTTATGAGATATTAAAAGAAAAACAAATAAATTAAATGAAGAAAAGGGTCAAAAAAAGGAGAAAAAAGATAAATATGAATGGAGGCCATAGAGAGGTACCACATCACCTTGTCTATGTTCCTCCTTTATATATATACTAGGTAAATTACCCTTCGGGGTTGTCCAGTGGTTTGAGCTTGGGACTTCCATGTTGGAGGTCTCAAGTTCGAAATCCCTTGCCAGCGAAAGCAAGGGGTTTGCCTTCTAGGTCGAGCTCGTCGCACCAGACTTGCCTAGTGCAGTTTACCTCTCCTATGTAGTTTGCGAGTTATTGCATAGGAGCGGGGGTTTTACCCGTACACTCGAAGAGTAGCGGCTGCGGGTTTCCCTTGTCATAAAAAAAAATACATGCGCTTCGCACAGGATTGAACTATTTTATTGAGCTTACATATGATTATTCGGTAATATTCGCAATTTCGATACATAAGAAAACTTTGAGGAATGAAACCCACTTCATAAGAAGCTTAATTAATGTATTTGAATTCGACTCCCCTATAGAAGAAAAAAACTTGCAAATAATAGTGGTAGAAATAGAAGTTTTGTTTACTTTGAACCAAATGTAATGATTCCAGTAGCGTTATGAGTTGTGGATTGAGAGGTGCAAGAGAAGTAATGTCGCATTGCAATTGCAATCAATTTTCTTTGTTTATTCTTTCTTCTTTTGGTGCCTTGGAATTAAGTATTGGATTTTAAAAGGTGTGATTGAAAAATGAAGAGTTGTGACTTTTGTGAAAAGTTGGTGACTTTTATGAAAAATTGTGACTTTTGTGAAAAGTTGTGATTTTTGTGAAAAGTTGTGATTTTTGTGAAAAATTGTGACTTTTATGAAGAGTTATGACTTTTCTAAAGAATTGTGACTTTTATGAAAAGTTGTGAATTTGTTTTTTTTTTGTGAAAAGTTGTGACTTTTACGTAAGGTTGTGACTTTTAAGAAGGGCTCAATAAGAATCCTAATATGTGAGGTGCCACATAGGCGGGTCGGCTGTTGTAAACAGGCGCAACGTTTATGAAGAGCGGCAAGGGTGGAAAACAATGAACGGGAGAAGCGGTTGTTGAAGGCTGAAACAGCGTTCCTATTGCAGAGGGGAAGGGCAGTTTTGGAAATAAATAAATGAAAAGAGAATCCTTGCTTCGGGTGGCGCCACGTCACCGGGTTGAGGGTTCTCTTTTATATATGATATGATGATAGATTCCTTATTAAGTGCTTGAAAGCCATCCTTCATAAACCCTATGCAGAATTTACAATGTACAGTTTGTGCTACTAACTTAATCAAGTATTCTTATTTTTATAGTTGCGTCATGCAATTCATGTATGGTCCTTTCCTGTTACTTTTATCAAAAATAATGTATGGTCCTTTTGGATTGTTGATAGAATGTGGAGGCAGATAATGTCTGTACCCACTTTGATATTAAATATTATATTGACAAGTTATTCAAAAATTATCTGTGCGATAAACCATTTCATTCTTAATCACCACTTCATAAATTCCTTTGTCCTATTATCATGCTCTCATTATTCTTTCCTTTTAATTGCAGCTTGATGAAAATTTGGAGCAGTGGCCACATTTAAATGAACTAGTGCAATGCTACAGAACCGACTGGGTAAAAGATGAGAACAAGTATGGTCACTATGAAAGCGTCAGCCCGACTTCATTTCAGAGTCAAATATATGAGGGTCCTGATACTGATATTGAAACAGGTGAGATACCCTACTGGTATGTGAAGATTAAGGGTTAGGGGTCACTGATATTCTGATATGTCTGTGTATTCGTGAGTAGATTGTGTTCAACATTTTGTGAAAGGGTGCCGATTTGAATGGAGAAGTTTCACATTTATGTGCATCTATGCAACTGTTTTTTCCAGCAGGACATCTTCAATGCTCTTCATTCATCCATTTCTAAAGAACCTGACGATTCCATAAATTTTAAAGCTCTTCTTCTCATCTATTCCAAATTAAACATCTTAATGGTGCAATAAGTGTAGAATTGTCTGCTAGTCCTTTTGTGCATACCATCTTTAAAATCAAGAAAATGAAGTAATAGTATAGCAAAGTCATAGTAAAATACAACAATTTTTCTGTAGTATATTTCAACAACAACAACATACCCAGTGAAATCCACAAGTGAGGTTTGGGGAGGGTAGAATGTACACATACCTTACCCTTCCTCATGGAGATAAAAAAGTTGTTTTCGAAAGACCCTCGGCTCAAGTGAAACAAATTCTGGCATAAAGACGAAGACAATGAAGAGATATCGAAACAAGAAACAGTGCAAAAGTAGCCAAACAACAATAAAATCATGTGATAATCGAAATGCCATAAACAACATACTAGTGTAGATTACTATTAAAAAACAATAATAAACAATGATAAAAAAAAACAAGAACTATAATAATACAACTAGTACCATCGCAAACACCAACCACCCTTAGCAAGACAACACTACACTATCTACCA
The DNA here is from genome assembly GCF_000226075.1 of Solanum tuberosum. Lineage (NCBI taxonomy): Eukaryota > Viridiplantae > Streptophyta > Magnoliopsida > Solanales > Solanaceae > Solanum > Solanum tuberosum. Next base: position 220,337 of record NW_006239406.1, on the reverse strand, counting down.
CCCTTCTACCCTAATACAAGTCCTGCACACCCTCCTATCTAGGGTCATGTCCTCGGTAACCTGAAATTGTGTCATATCTTGTCTTATCACCTCTTCCCAATCCTTCTTCGGTGTACCTCCACCTCTCCACGTACCCTCTATAACCAACTTCTCGCTCTGTCTCACTGGTTAACAAAATATATTATAAAATTCGAATGCCAAATTTATTTTCCAAATATTAAAATGAAAAATACTCGATTAATATGGAAATTCCATTAGACCTGCTTAGTCTAGAACAGAATGTGCAATCCTTGAATATCTGAAATTGTCCTTGTTGAAATAGCTTTCGTATCATGTAGTGAGCATCTTGTATTTCATAAAATTATATTCCTCTTTTGTTGTCATATCCAGAATATAAGTAGACACCTAGAAAGCATTTTGATTCTTTCCTGCCATGCAAACTAATGAGTTTTTTTTTACAGGGGAAACAACTTTCCTGTGGGTTTGGCATTTTAAATTTCCTTTCAGCTAATTGCACCCTTTTGATTAGCTGAAAATCAAATATTTGAAAATATAGTTACAGCCCAACTGTCCACTTTGCAATATTATCGCCTTTCTTGGTACTAATGGTTATATGCTGAATTGTCTTCAGAAATGCATCTTGCAAATGCTAGACGGCCTAAGATTGAGGATTCAATTGATGGTGAAATCCCCAGCACTTCTGGGACACAACTCTCTGAAGATAATTTCTCTGACCTCTCAAATGCCAAAGTCTCCAAGGTTGTTTCCTGTTACACAAATGCAGATTGCAGGCCTTTTAAAATGCTTGTTCTTTAAAATTGATTCAAATCAGTAACTTGCAGCATTTTGGTGAATCCCCTCTACCGACTTATGAACCAGTTTTTGACTGGGAAAATGAAAGATCATTAATATTTGGGCAAAGGATTCCTGAAGCTCATATGTCCCAGTATACGAGGTTGTAATTCATTTAACATTCCTTTAGTCTTCTCCCTCCTTGCAATGTTTCTTATCACTTGAATGGCTGTGGTTATAGCGGTCTGAAGATTGCTGTGAAAGTCCTATCATTATCATTTCAATCTGGACTAGTTGGTGAGTTTAAATTGTTGAATACTGGTCTTGATTGTTAAAAAGATGTGTCTGCTTAAGATTTTTCTATTCATTTAAGCCTTTGAGCTGCCAGCACTCCTTATCTGAGTTTCCGAAGTTCTTTTGTAGAGCCGTTTTATGGCACAATTTGTTTATATAATAGGGAGCGAAGAGAAAAACTTTCTGAGGATTTTATTTTCCATGTATTGCCTACCGAAATGCAAGAAGTAAGCTGCTTCAGTTTTGCTTATCTTTTTCTTGGTTTTCATTTCTACTTCTCTCTAGTTTCTTCTGATGCTAGCCTGTTGTAATGTCTGTTTATTTTGGATCCATCTCCAGGCAAGCAGTTCCTATGAAAGGCGTTGCATTTTTCATCTAGATGCTCCATCAGCATCTATTTGTCTGCTAATCCAACTAGAAAAACCTGCCACTGAAGAAGGTGGAGTGTCACCTTCTGTTTATTCACGAAAGGAACCAGTAAGTTTGCTGACCTCCTCTGGGAACACCTAACTTAATGATTGCTTCATTTTCAATACATTATTCAGTTTAAGTGATTTGTTATGGTGACACAAAGCTTTAAATTTGGTCTTAAGAGTTTGTCTTCATCTTTTTGTTGGTTACACTTACTTAGCATTTGATACATGGTTGCTGAACATTTAGCAGTTGCAGATTCTTGGAGAAAGGAATATGCTTCCACTGGGAATTTTATATAGGTCTTTATTAGCATGAAGAAGTGGAGATATCCTCTCTACGTCCTGCCATTTTGGCCTACTTCTTTTTTTCTTACATTCTGAAAGAAAAGAACTGTACTAGACTTCGGGTGTATGGTATTGGATATGATCTTGCTGCAGCCAACTGGATGCCTTTTTAAGCCAAAAAACCCTCTAAACTAGAATATTTTTGGTGTGCTGGACAGGAAATAAACATGTATCAAAGTTTGTGTAGGTTATATTTTTAAAGATCTCCTTGCTATTAACAAATCTGCTCTCACCATTTCTATTCACACGTTTTTCATCTTCGTGGTATCAGACCTCTTACTTCTGTTTTTAGTTTAGTATAGAATGTTATGCTCAAGTTTGATGTTATCCTTTCTATAGCTACCCTGTAAGAGCCACATTAGTTTACTGTCATATCCACTTTCCCTTTAAATTATTGAATTCTCAGTCTGGAAGCTTTAATCGTACTTCTAGTCTGTTTGTACTTTCTTCCAGTAGAGGACATACTTTCTTGAGACATCTGATTAATAAAGGAAAGGACTCCATCTGTTTTAGTTTCTGTGAGAAGTAAATCACTAGCAACTTTCGTGCATTTGATTTGTGGTGGTTGTAATTTGTTACTTTGCCAGTTTTTCTGTCAAGTACATTCTGAAGAAGTGCTTTTCTTGAGGTTTAACTATTGTAGTTTCTTCTCAAGCGCCAAGTTAGAAATGTTGTTTTGCTTTCACTGAAGTACTCCAGCTTTCGAGGGCCAAACCACCACAGTGCTGCTAGATTAGATAGATTCCTCTACTCTGTAGAATGGGAGGAGTTCTTCAAGAACATTACACAAATGGTTATGCCTAGAGTGACTTCGGACCACTGTCCTATTTTGCTGCAGTGTGGTGACTGGGAAAATCAGAGACCCTACTTCAAGTTCGAAAATTGGTGGCTTGAGATAGACGGTTTTCGGGAACTAGTGTATAAATGGTGGAATGAATTTGAAGTGATAGGATGCCCTAACTACGTTTTAAGTCTGAAGTTAAGGATGCTGAAGAAAGAAATCATAGACTGGAGGAAATTAGCTTGTGGTGAACTGGACACTAAGAAGAGAAACCTTGTAGCTGAGTTGGCTGATATTGATTTGGTTGAGGACACTAGGGCTCTAAATGAAGACGAAATGATGGTTAGAACAACTGTCTTGGTTGAGCTCGAAAAACTGGCAAAAAATGAGGAAGCTAGATGGAGACAAAAATCTAGAGTTCTATGGCTAAAACAGGGTGACAACAACACAATTTTTCCAAAGGATGGCAACGGCACATGAGATATAATGCTATTGACAAACTGGTAATCGGGGGAGGAAATCAAAGACCCAGACCAAATCAAAGTGAGCATTATTGAGTTCTAACTTCTACGAGAACCTATTCTCTGAATCAGAAGGCTGGAGGCCTGCTTTTGAGATTGTTAACTATCCTAGAATCTCCCAGGAAGATCAAGAGTGGCTGCAAAGGCCATTCACTGAAGCTGAGGTATTGGGTATTATCAAACAGTGTGATGGTGACAAAGCTCCGGGTCCAGACGGCTTTACAATGAGTTTCTTCAAGGAATGTTGAGGGACCTTGAAAGAGGACCTGATGAAGACAATACAAAATTTTCATCAAAATGAGTTTTTTGAGAAGTCTTTCAATGCTACGTTTATAGCACTTATTCCTAAGAAGCAGGGAGCAGAAGAGTTGAAAGACTTCAGACCAATAAGTCTAATTGGTGGAGTCTACAAAATTATAGCCAAGCTCATCACTGAGAGAATGAAGATGGTTATGGGGACTCTGGTTGATGAACACCAAATGGCCTTCCTGAAGGACAGACAGATCATGGATGCAACACTTCTGGCAAATGAGTTGGTAGACTCAAAGGTGAAGCAAAATGTACCAGGAGTGCTATGCAAGCTTGACATTGAGAAGGCTTAAGAGCATGTAAATTGGGTTTTCCTTCTCAAAATATTGAGAGATATGGGGTTTGGCAACAAATGGATTAACTGGATTAGTTTTTGCATTTCCATTGTGAAATTTTCACTCATAATCAATGGCAGTCCAAAAGGCTTTTTCCAATCATAGAGAGGCCTCAGACAAGGTGACATGGAGGTGACCCCATGTCACCTTTTCGGTTCATCCTAGCAATGGAGGGCTTGAACTTCATGATCAGGAGAGCAATGGAGAATGGATGGATTAGAGGCTTCTGTGCTAACAGAAATATGGGCAATGCTATGGAGATATCTCATCTACTTTATGCCGATGATTCCCTAGTTTTTTGTGAAGCTGAAGTTACACAAATAAGACATTTGAGAGCTATCCTAACCATTTTTGAAGGCGTTTCAGGGCTCCATGTTAATTGGCAGAAAAGTTGTCTCTACTCAGTCAACCAAGTGCCTAATATGCAGATCCTAGCAGAGAACCTAGGCTGTCAAGTGGCTTCCCTACCTACTGAATACCTAGGTATGCCTCTCGGACCAAAGAATAAGGAGCTGGAAGTGTGGAATGAGATTCTGCAAAGAAGTGAGAGGAAACTAGCAAGATGGAAAAGTCAATATCTGTCTTTGGGCGGCACACTAACCTTATAAAAAATCAGTCATGGATGACCAACCTACTTATATGATGAGTCTGTTCCCTTTACCAGTCAGCATAGAGAAAAAAATCAACAAGGCAAGAAGAGTATTTCTATGGCAGGGCAACAAAGAGAAGAAGGGGTACAATCTAGTCAAATAGTCAAATGGGATAAGGTGATCCTTAACAAAGAGCAGGGTGGTCTAGGCATAAAGAAGCTACATGCACACAACGAAAGTTTACTGAAGAAATGGTTGTGGAGATTTTGTTGTGAAGATATGGCACTTTGGAGGAGATTCATTTCACAGAAATATGGGCTCCTGAATAGCTGGATTATTGAGGAGGTGACTGGTACATTTGGGTGTTCTGTGTGGAATACAATTAGAAGACTGTGGCTCTCTTTTAGTAATAATCTGAAGTACAAAATTGGTAATGGGGAAAAGTCTAATTTCTGGAATGAATTGTGGATTGGGGAAGAAAACCTGAAGACTACCTTCCCAGATATGTATATTTTGAGCTTGCAATAGATGGACAAAGTGGCACAAGTATGGAGTCCTCAAGGGTGGAACTTGATTTTTAGAAGGGCCTTAAATGACTGGGCGATAAACAGAGTGGCTGAATTGCTGCAGGTCCTAAATATTTTCCCAGGAGTTGCCAGTCATGAAATTGCACAACAAGGGGTCCTTTACTGTGAAATCATGCTGCTGGAGACTGAATTACAATTGCACAACGACAACTATCTGGCCTTGGAAACTGGTCTGGAAGGTTAAAATCCCTCTCAAAGTTTCATGCTTCATCTGGTTGGTGATCAGGAGAGTCTGTTTAACCCACGAAGTACTACAGAGAAAAGGTATCCATCAAGGTGTTTTATGTGTGAGAAAGAGGCAGAGATAAATAGTCACTTGTTCTTGCATTGCCGAACAACTGCAAATCTGTGGAACAGGTTCTTTTGTATAGTAGGCATAAATTGGGTGATGCCCAGTACCTCCTTTGATTTGCTGAAAAATTGGGAAGGAGTGGGGAGAAGAGGGTCACAAGAAGATTGGTGGAGGAGCATTCCAACATGCATTTGGTGGATAGTATGGAGAGAAAGAAATGAAAGAGGTCATGATGGAATAGCCAGCAGTTTCCAGAATATCAAGATGAGGAGCCTTAGTCTTTTGTATTTTGGTGTAAACAGGATATAGTGGGGGAGATAGATAGTTTAGTCGATTTCATAGGACAATTGTAAAGTCTCATGTCTAGTTTTTGGTCTTGATGATAACCCTGGGTTTGTAAATCCCACCCCATCAGTTTTTACCTGATGGGTCTTTTGGTGTGAATATACAGTTACCATAATAAAAAAAATGTTTTTTTCTTCTAATTGAATATCTCTACCTGTATGTAGGTTCATCTGACAGAGAGAGAGAAACAGAAACTACAAGTATGGTCGCGGATCATGCCTTACAGGGAGTCCTTTTCCTGGGCCATCATTCCACTCTTTGATAGTAACATAGCTTCTGTGGGTGGCTCTGCTTCTCCCAGCAGCCCTCTTGCTCCCAGCGTCTCTGCTTCAAGTTCACAAGAGGGTATCACTGAGCCACTTTCAAAAATTACAGCAGATGGAAAGCTTGGTTATTCAAATGGAAACTCCATCGTCGTTGAAGTGTCTAACTTAAACAAAGTCAAAGAAGGATACACTGAGGAATCTCTCCAGGTTTGTTTTCATTCTTTTGTTATCTTTATGATTTCTATTCACTTATTGGTTTAAGAATAATTTAGAGCCTGTTTGGAATGGCTTATTTTAAGTGTTTTTAAGCCAAAATAGCTTTTAAGCACTTTTTAACTGTCTGGGTAAATTAAAAAGTGCCTATAAGCACTTGATTTAAAGGTAAAATGATAAAAATAAGCCAAAAGCTAATCCAAACAGACTCTTAGTGGCCTTTGATGCAATCTAACTTATTTTACCATTACTTTTTTTTAGTATGTCACTATGTCTTGTATGTTGATCCATCTCCTTAAACAAAGTCAAAGAAGGACCCACTAGTGTATCCTTCCAAAATAGAGTTCCCTTCCATCCATGATATTGATCCTCAATCTGCCTTTTAGATTCAACCACAACTTCCTGATGGATCTCCATAGGCTGATTCCATAAGGAGTGGTCACAGTTCCTCATAAAGTATGTTCTTCTTTGGTGAACCTCCACAGTTGTTTTGCTTCTTCAAGCTCCTGATTCCCATGCCCCCTTTTTTTTTTTTTACTTATGGTCAGCTTTTTCCATTTAACCAAATGAAATCCTCTCTTCTATCTATTGCCTTGCCATAGGAAATTGCTCCTTACTACCCTCGGGGTGGCCCAGTGGTTTGGGCTTGGGACTTCCATGTTGGAGGTCTCTAGTTTGAAACCCCTTGCCAGCGAAAGCAAGGGGTTTGCCTTCTGGGTCGAGCTCGTCGCACCGGGCTTGCCTAGTGCGGGTTACCTCTCCTATGTGGCTTGCGAGCTATTGCATAGGAGCGGGGGTTTTACCCTGTGTGCACCCAAAGGGTAGCGGCTGCGGGTTTCCCTTGTCATAAAAAAAAAGGAAATTGCTCCTTACTACATCCAACCTCTTTTCTGCATTTATCGATATAGGAAATAGTGACATCGTATATGTGGGAAGTGCATCCAGAACTAGTTGATTAGAACCAATCTACCTCTAAAAGATATGCAGTTCGTCTTGTTAATCTTTTCTCACATATTTCTATGATCCAGACTGCATATCTTTGGATTTGCTCTGTTCCCCAAGCGGCATTCCTAGATGCATGGTTGGGGTGCTTCCAATTTCTCCACCCAATGTATCAACCATCTGTTGCATTCTGTCCACTACATTCACTGGAAAAATCTGTCTCTTTCTCTAGTTTATATATAATCCTGAGATTGCTTAGTAAATTAAGTAATCAGTCGAATCAATCAAGTAAAGCATAATAAGCAAGTAAATCACGGCATATCACCTAGTACCTGCACAAGCGCTCGTCACCTCGCCTATACGTTCCCCTCATATACATAGTATATTTCTTATCATCTAGTTGGGAAAAATCCCCCATTGAAGTCTTAATCCTAACTTACTTCGGTTTGACTGAAGCTTTAATCCTCTCAATCTCTTTTTTTTTCTTGGTTTGGAGAAAACAATATCTCTACCGCTTATTGAATACATCAAAAAAGGATTACTCTGTTAGGTTAAATGAGGTCAATACTAATGACCCCTATTGGTGGATGGATGCAATACTAATGACCCCTCTGTCATTAAAGAGACCATCAAAAGCTTCTACCAAAATTTGTACACAGAACCAGAGGAGTGGAGGCCTGAGCTACAATTACAAGGGATCACAACCATTAGTGTGGAGGAGCAGATAGAACTAGAGGGTCCTTTTGAGGAGGAAGAGATCTTAGGCTGCTTAAAGCTTTGTGCTATGGAGAAAGCACCTGGACCTGATGGTTTCCCCATGTCCTTTTACTTGTCTTTCTGGGAGATCCTAAAAGAGAATATTATAAAGGCTATACAAGAAATCCAGGCTAGACAGATTACTGAGAAGAGCTTTAATGCTACTTTTGTAGCACTCATCCCCAAGAAAGCCAGTGCTGCTGAACTTAAGGACTTCAGACCAATAAGTCTGATTACTGGAGTTTACAAGGTGATAGCAAAACTACTGGCAGAAAGGCTGAAAAGAGTGATTGGTAAGCTTGTCAACAAAAACCAAATGGCATTCATTAAAGGAAGACAAATAATGGATGCAGCTCTCATTGCAAGTGAGTGTGTGGACTCCAGGAAAGGGAACCGGTGGGTTTTTTCTCTTCAGGAAGGGGAATCAGACAAGGTGATCCTCTTTCACCCTTTTTATTTACAGAATTGATAGATTTCTCTATAGCTCACAATGGGAGGAGCAGTTCACTTTTATCAAGCAATCCACAATGCCAAAGTTGGGATCTGACCACAACCCAATTCTACTGACATGTGGGAATCTGAATTTCAAGAAGTCCTACTTCAAATTCGAAAATTGGTGGATGAGAGTGGAAGGATTCAAGGAAGAGGTGAAATTATGGTGGCAATCTTTTGTAATAACTGGAACCCCAGGTTTTGTTTTGGCAGAAAAGCTGAAACTTTTGAAAGGAAAGATGAAGGAATGGAGTAAGAATAATAGAAAAAATTGTAAAGCACAAAAGGAGGAGATTATGGAGGAGCTGGCCAAATGGGAAGCTGTACAGGAACAAAGAGTGCTCACAGAGGAGGAGATCCAACAAAAAACAAATTTGGCCATCACTTATGAGCAAGTAGCTAAGAATGAAGAAATAAGATGGAGGCAAAGATCAAGAATCCAGTGGCTAAAGCAGGGGGATAAAAATACTAAGTTTTTTCACATAGTAGCGACTTCTCAAAAGAGGTATAATTCCATTGAGTCTCTACTGGTGGATGGATGCAATACTAATGACCCCTCTGTCATTAAAGAGACCATCAAAAGCTTCTACCAAAATTTGTACACAGAACCAGAGGAGTGGAGGCCTGAGCTACAATTACAAGGGATCACAACCATTAGTGTGGAGGAGCAGATAGAACTAGAGGGTCCTTTTGAGGAGGAAGAGATCTTAGGCTGCTTAAAGCTTTGTGCTATGGAGAAAGCACCTGGACCTGATGGTTTCCCCATGTCCTTTTACTTGTCTTTCTGGGAGATCCTAAAAGAGAATATTATAAAGGCTATACAAGAATTCCAGGCTAGACAGATTACTGAGAAGAGCTTTAATGCTACTTTTATAGCACTCATCCCCAAGAAAGCCGGTGTTGTTGAACTTAAGGACTTCAGACCAATAAGTCTGATTACTGGAGTTTACAAGGTGATAGCAAAACTACTGGCAGAAAGGCTGAAAAGAGTGATTGGTAAGCTTGTCAACAAAAACCAAATGGCATTCATTAAAGGAAGACAAATAATGGATGTAGCTCTCATTGCAAGTGTGTGTGGACTCCAGATTGAAAGGAAACATTCCAGGGGTAATGTGCAAGCTGGACATTGAAAAAGCATACGACCATGTAAATTGGGGTTTCCTACTAAACACCTTGAGACAAATGGGTTTTGGAGAAAGATGGGTGGCATGGATTAAATTTTGCATAAGCACTGTGAGAATCTCCATTCTTGTAAATGGAGAACCGGTGGGTTTTTTCTCTTCAGGAAGGGGAATCAGACAAGGTGATCCTCTTTCACCCTTTTTATTTATCCTGGTAATGGAGGGGTTTGATAGCTTGATAAGGATTGCTACTCAAAATAGGTGGATCAGAGGTTTCCAGATTAGTGGAAACAATGGTGATATTAAAGAGATTTGCCATCTACTTTATGCAGATGACACCGTGATTTTCTGTGAGCCACAGGAGGAGCAATTTAGATTCATCAAACTAATTTTGTTGTTTTTTGAACCTTGTACAGGTCTGAAAGTTAACTAGGGAAAGAGCAGTTTATATCCTATTAAGGATGTGACAAACATCCAAAGTCTAGCTGACATTTTGGGCTGCGGAGTGGGGAAATTGCCCACAACTTATTTGGGTATGCCTTTAGGTAATACACACAAAGACTTGAAGATATGGGACAACATAGTCGAGAAGAGTGAAAAGAGACTAGCCAGATGGAAGGCTCAATACATTTCTTTTGGTGGTAGACACATTCTTATCAACTCTGTTCTAAATTCTCTCCCAACATATGTTATGTCTCTTTTCACTATACCGGCAAAAGTGGTTAAGAAATTGGACAAACTTAGGAGAGATTTCCTTTGGCATGGTTGCAAAGAGAACAAAGGATACAATTTGGTCAAGTGGGCGACAGTTTTGCATAGAAAAGATAAAGGTGGTTTGGGCATCAGAGATTTGAGGAAGCATAACAACCGTCTTTTGATGAAATGGTTGTGGAGATACACTGAGGAGAGGCAAGCTTTGTGGAAATGTTTGATTAAATGTAAATATGGGGAGGATGGATTCTGGTGTAGTAACATAAGCACGAATGCTTATGGAGCGGGGGTTTGGAGAGCTATTAGAAACTTATGGCCCAAGTTAGAAGCAAATTTACATATCAAGGTGGGGGATGGAAGGAGAACTAGATTCTGGTGGGATGTATGGATCAAACAAACCCCCTAAAAGACCTATTTCCTGATCTATTTATTTTGTGCACCAATTCTGAGGTAATGATCAGTGATTGCTAGACAGTACAAGGTTGGAATCACTATTTCAGAAGACTTCTAAATGATTGGGAAATAGAGAGTAGCCAAATTGTTGGAGGAAGTGGGGGATTTTGCAGGCACCAATACTGACAATGATGTTGTTAGATGGTCACACAGTAAGGATGGGATCTTCACAGTTGGCAGGGCATATAAAAAGGAGTGCAACTCGCAAAGTAGCAGACACCAGAGTTCATGGAAAAATATCTGGAGGACTGCAGCACCAACAAAAGTTAAATGCTTTACTTGGCTGGTCATTAGAAAGGCATGCTTGACACATGAAGTCTTGAGGAAGAAAAGAAAGATCATACTTCCGTGGTGCTCTTTATGTGGAAAGACAGGGGAAACTAACACTCACCTATTCTTACATTGTACTTTCACAGCACAAATATGGTCCATGTTTCTCAACTATTTTAGAAGTGAAAATGGACTATGCCCGAACATACAGCTGATTTACTTAGTTGTTGGATCAAGAGAGGAGGTAGCAAGAGACAGAAGACCTGGTGGAATCTGATTCCACATTGCATTTGGTGGACAGTGTGGAAGGAGAGGAATAGTAGGAATTTTGAAGATATATCCAATTCCATTCACAAGGTTAAATGGAATTGCTTTGTATCTCTATATTTTTGGTGTAAAGAGATAGGATTAGAGGATTCAGATCAACTTTTAGAACTCTTAGGATCCTTGTAAGTATTATGCTTTTTGTTCTTTTCTGATTTTTTAAAGGTCCCCAACATATCCTTAATGCTGAAGAATACAATGTTTACCAATTCTCAAAAACAAAATGAGGTCAATGATATGCATGTTGTAGTATGAAATGAAATCGACCAACAGTCAAACCCAAGCCCCCATACTCAAAATTCAAATTTCAAATTTCAATATATTTCTATGTTACTCATAACCTCACAAGTCTAAATCCACAACTAGAATTTCAATTCGAGTTCATTTTTTTTTTGATGACAAGGGAAACCCGCAGCCGCTACCCTTTGGGTGCGCACAGGGTAAAACCCCCGCTCCTATGCAATAGCTCGCAAACCACATAGGAGAGGTAACCCGCACTAGGCAAGCCCGGTGCGACGAGCTCGACCTAGAAGGCAAGCCCCTTGCTTTCGCTGGCAAGGGGTTTTGAACTTGAGACCTCCAACATGGAAGTCCCAAGCCCAAACCACTGAGCCTCCCCGAAGGGTCAATTCGAGTTCAATTTGAAGAAGAGTATTTGACTTTCATTTATTTTGATTTAGTTTTTTTAAATTGGAGTAGTGTGACTATGTTACTATTGACAGATTTTACTGCCATTAGACGTATCAATAGATTTCTATTCTAAATAGAAAGAAAGTCAAATTTGTCTAAATAGTAGACATAAGGAAGCGGGAGATAAATGTGGGGAAGAAAAAATTCTAGGAGGGATTTTTTGTCTTCTCAAATCACCAAGATACACTTCCTTGAGTTTAGGACTAAAACTCCCACTCCTAATTTCACCTCTTTAATCCGCGTTCTTGGAGTAAAAAATTATGGATAATCAAGATATATACCCAAAGTCAAGTGTAGAACTGTAGATTACTTGCCCTCAAGGTGTACAAGAAAAACCCATTCAAGATCGCTTCAATCCAAGCTCCCAAGCTCCAAAATGGAAGAAATGATGTTGCTCGTGAATACCTGAACACCTCTCTCGAGTCCTCATGCATTAGCAGACCAGGCCCAAACTTTCCCCTATGTGGCTGTGAGGATCATTGCTAGTGTTTGCGACGACTAGCCAGTCGGTAGTGCGCGATCACAGCCTTTGTGTTAACGATTGCGACAACAACTTTTCAGCTTTTCTCAACTTGTTCCAAGTGTGTCCTCCCCCCTCACCCACACACACACATACCAAAGCATAATACGAATCTATTGGAACCTTCAAATCATGTATCCGAGCCCGTTACTCTAAATGTTTACTTTGGTCAACTCTAAGCACTTTAGGCTTCTAGTTAACAAGTAGGCATACCAAAACTCTCCCGGGCCCTTTGGGACCCAAACCACCTGTGAGAAATATATAAGAAAAATATTTTTTGGTGAAGTAATTAAATTGCATTAGAAAGGCATCAAGAAGATGCAATGGTTACAACTAAAAACAAAGTCAAACATGAAAATAACATGAAGTTAACTGTGCAAAAACCTGTAAAGCAGCCAAAAAGATAAACCCCCTTAAACCCTACTGTACTAGAGTTAAGGAGCTAACAAAATCCAAAAAATTATCCATACCGTTTACAGGGGAGAGAAGGTGCCAATTATAAAGACTAACTAAACACCTAGTCTTAATGGTGCTTATGGGAGTTGATATTCCATCAAAACATCTGCAGTTTCTCTCTTTCCAAATGCTCCAAAAAATTACTGTTAGGATCATCCTCCAAGTACTTTTGATGGTGTTGTCAACTCTCCTACATATCCAGCTAGCATAAGCATCTTTGATGTGGAGGGGCATAACCCATTGGAGGCCAAACAATGAGAAGAAGAAGTGCCATATGCCGACTGTTGTGGGGCAGTGCAAAAAAAGATGGTTGACACTTTCATTGTCTTGTTTACAGAAAAGACATCTGTTGATGAGAATGATGCCCTTTTTCCTAAGGTTGTCTTGTGTTAAACATGCCTTATGTAGGGCTGTCCATGCAAAACAGGAAACCTTAAGAGGTTGTTTGGTCCTCCAAATATGCTTCCAGGGAAAGTCTTCAAGTATGCCAATCTGGGTGCACCAGTAGTTGTAGCGTTCCTTTACAGTGTAGATCCCTTCGCTGGAGCTTCCCCAAAGTAGTCTATCTGAATTATTAACATCTAAGTTACAATTTTCCAGTGTTTGTAGCAAGAGAAGACGTTCATTAATTTCCCAGTCTTGCAAATTCCTTCTAAAAATTGGACTCCAAATATTATCAACTCTGTATTGGGCCACTGTGGCTTCCTTGTTGGTGGCTATCTGGAACATCATAGGAAATGACTCCTTCAAAATAGTACCCCCAATCCACTTGTCTAACCAGAATCTTATGTTGAGTCCATTCCCAGGTTTGAAGTAGACTTTCTGAAGAAACTCATCTTGGAAGCTACTTATGTGTTTCCATACCCCTACTCCATGAGGATCTTTGCTCATCTTTGGTCTCCAGTGATCATGGATTCCATGTTTTGCTTTGATGATCTCCTTCCAATACCCTGCCTCATTCTGCCCATATCTCCAAAGCCACTTCATAAGCAAGCATTTGTTGTGCATCTTTAGGTCTCTAATTCCCAGCCCCCCTTGGGCCTTTGGTAGAATAACTTTTTGCCATTTCACCAGATTTTGCCATTTCACCAGAGAGCACTTATGAGTTTGACTGTTACCTTCCCACATGAATCTTTTTCTTAGTCTATCTATTTTCTTTCGGACCGAGCTTGGCAAAGGAAATAAAGACATGGAATAGATAGGAATGCTGTCCAGAACACTATTGATTAGAGTGAGTCTGCCTCCAAAAGATAAGTATTTAAGTTGCCATGTAGCTAGTCTCTTCATCTTTTCAATTACTCCAGTCCAGATCTTAGAGGATTTGAATCCAGCACCTAATGGCAAGCCCAAATAAGTGGTAGGAAAGGAGCCTATTTTGCAGCTAAGGATGTCAGCTAGTTCCTCTAGATTGGAGACCTCATTGACAGGGTATATAATGCTTTTGAGCATGTTGATGTGAAGACCAGAGATAGATTCAAAGACCATAAGGGTAATGTTAAGGTTGCGTATTTGTTGACTATCTGCTCCACAAAAGATCAAGGTGTCATCTGCATAGAGTAGATGAGAAACAGTGAGTGTAATGGAAAGATCATTGCCTACCTGGAACCCTTGAATCCACTGTAGCTCTTTGGCCTTTGTTAGCATTTGTGAGAGTCCTTCCATTTCCAGGATGAAAAGGAAAGGGGATAGTGGGTCTCCCTGCCTTAGCCCCTTTTTAGAGGAGAGAAATCCTACAGGGCTCCTGTTAACTAACACTGATAGTTTCACTGTCGAGATGCAAAAAAAGATCCATCTGATCCACCTATCTCCGAACCCCATTTGCTTTAAGATGTTGATCAAGTATGCCCAATTTAATTGATCAAAAGCCTTGACTATATTTAGTTTACATAGGATCCCAGACTCTCCACATTTTAATTTCCAGTCTAGAACTTCATTGGCAATCATGGAAGCATCAGTGATTTGTCTATTCTTCATGAATGCACTCTGTTGGCCAGAGATTAGAGAGCATACCACCTTTTTAAGCCTTTCAGCTAGAGTCTTTGCCAGTATTTTGTATACACTGCCTATAAGACTTATAGGCCTAAAATCTCTGAGTTCTAGTGCTCCTTTCTTCTTTGGCATAAGGGCAATGAAGGAAGCATTGCAAGACCTCACTTGGCAATTCTGATGGAAGAAGTTTAGTGCTCCCATTAGGTCAGATTTGATGAAGCTCCATGATCTCTGAAAGAAGGCCATGGTGAAGCCATCAGGCCTGGGGCTTTGTCTGGAGCACAAGATTTAAGGGCTTATGACACTTCCTGCTCATTGAAAGGAAGCTCAAGCTCCTCTTTTTCTATAGCACTGATAGTGGAGAGTCCCTCAAAAACAGTTGTAGGTCTCCATGTCTCTTCCTCCTGAAATAGCTTTTGGTAATAATCTAGAATACCTTCCTTAATCAGCCCCTTGTCTTTGATTAGAACATCCCCAATTCTCAATTTATCAATGCAGTTACTCCTTCGGTGAGAGTTGGCCATTCTTTGGAAGAATTTAGTGTTTTTTTTTTTTTGAAATTAAAAAACAACAGAATAAAAGAAGAATTTAGTGTTTTTATCACCTTCTTTCAGCCATAAACACCTAGATTTTTGCCTCCATGAGATCTCTTCAGCGATGGCAATCTGCTGAATCTCAATTTTCAAATCAAGCAACTTCAAATTCTCCTCAGTAGTGTAAGGTCTTTGCTCAACAATTTGATCCAACTTTCCAAGTTCCATGAGAGATTTGTGTCTTTGAGTATCAAGCTTACCGAAAACTTCTTTGTTCCATTTTGTAATATCCTTCTTTAAGTGCCTTAGCTTCTGGATCAGGACAAAATCAGGAGTGCCCATAACAATGTAAGAGTTCCACCAATCTCTTACCATATCTAGGAAACCATTTGACTATAGCCACATATTCTCAAATTTAAAGTAAGAGGGTGAAGCATCCCAATCCCCACTTTCCAAGACGATGGGCTTGTGGTCAGAGAACACTCTAGGCAGTGGGAACTGTTTGATAGCATTGAACATTTCACTCCATTCAGGTGAGATAAGCAACCTGTCAATTCTAGAGGCTTGGAAGGAGACTTCCCCTCTTGACCAGGTAAATTGAGCTCCTTGGAGAGGAGGATCAATCAATTCTAAATCTTGAATGGTGTCGGAAAAGCCCCCCATTGCTCTTGATCTTCTGGTACAATTCAATCTTTCCTCCTCAAACCTGCATACATCAAAATCTCCTTCAATTACCCACAAGTCAGACCACAAACCTCTGATAGCTGCTAGTTCGTTCCAAAGTTCTTTGCGTTCTGGATTTGTATGAGGCCCATAGACCCCTGATAAGACCCATTTAATTATTACATAGAGATTTGGTGCGGAATGCCGATAAAACACAGATTGATCAGCTCCACTACGAGTCATGCCAAACTCCTGAATTACTGTGCTGAACTTTCCAAACCAAGCTCGAGGAGACCGTTTCAGACCATAGAGTGACCGACGCAATCGACATACAAGGCTACTAGACTCCCCCTCGAGCAACAAAACCAGGTGGTTGCTCCATATAGACTTCTTCCTCAAGATCATCATGCAAAAAAGCATTCTTAATGTCCAACTGATGAAGAGGCCAATGACGAACGACAACCATAGATAGAAAAGACGGTCAAATGCTATTTTGGCCACAGGAGCGAAAGTGTCACTATAATCTAGCCTAAATATCTGAGTATACCCTTTGGCAACAAGGTGAGCCTTAAGCCGATCGACTTGACCATCTGGACCAATTTTGACCGCATAAACCCAACGACAACCAACAATAGACTTACCTGTATGAAGAGAGACATGCTCCCAAGTACCAATCGAATGTAAAGCAGACATCTCATCAATCATAGCCTGCCTCCATCCAAAGTGAGAAAGTGCTTCTCCTTTAGTTTAAGGGATGGAAATAGAGGACAAAGATGATAAAAGACATAATGGGGTGAAGATAAACGATGATAACTCAAGAAAGTATAATGTGTATTGTTATTTCGAGTAGACCGTGTACCTCTTTGAAGTGTAATCGATTGGCTAGCAGGATGCAAGGCCGCAGTGGGAGCAGGGTCCGACGTATGACATGAATCATTTGAGACTATTGTTGGACGTGGACGCCGATGATAAGTTAGGAGTGGTGGCACTACAACTGGAGATGGAGAAGCAACCGTAGGTCCCTCAAAAGTCGGTACAGGCAAGATTTGAGGTATGGGTATGACCTCAGAGACATCAGCATGATCAGAAGATGTGTAGTAAGGTTGAGATTCAAAGAATGTTACATCGGCAGACATAAGATATCGGCGGAGATAATGTGAATAGCAATGATACCCTTTTTGAACTCGAGAGTAACCAAGAAAGAAACATTTAAGAGCACGAGGGGCTAATTTATCTTTTCCTTGGGCTAAGTTATGAACAAAGCATGTACTCCCAAATACACGAGGAGGGATAGAATAGAGATGTGACTGAGGATACAGTATGGAATGTGGAACTTGATTCTGAATAGAAGATGTGGGCATTCTATTAATTAAATAACAAGATGAAAGGACTGCATTGCCCCAAAAACGCAGCGGAACATGGGATTCAATGAGGAGAGTGCGAGCAGTTTCAATGAGATGCCTACTCTTTCTTTCTGCTACACCATTTTACTGAGGAGTGTATGGACAAGATGTTTGGTGAATAATTCCTTGGTGAGACATAAACTCCTGAAACTGGGATGATAAGTATTCTAAGGCATTATCACTACGAAAAGTATGAATAGAAACACCAAACTGATTTTGTATTTCCGCAAAGAAACTTTTGAATATAGAAAATAACTCAGAACGATCTTTCATTAAGAAAACCCAAGTGCATCTTGAATAATCATCAATGAAACTAACAAAATAACGAAATCCTAAGGTGGAACTAACTCTTTTAGGACCCCAAATATCAGAATGAACTAATGAAAAAATAGACTCTGAACGCCCCTCAGTACCACGTGAAAATGTGGCACGAGTGTGTTTCCCAAGTTGATATGACTCACAATCTAATTTAGATTAACTAGATAAACTAGGCACCATCTGTTGCAGTTTGGATAGACTCGGATGTCTCAAACGTTTGTGAATGAGGTTCGGAGGATCTGTAACAGAGCATGTTGTGAAGGAATTTGAAGAGGTAAGATAGTAAAGGCCTTGTGATTCATGTCCTGTGCCAATCATCTGTCCCGTACTGCGGTCCTACATGAGAAAAGAATCATCAAAAAAGGTTATGCTACAATGTAGGGCACGTGTCAAATGACTAACAGATGCCAGATTAAAAGGAGAACCAGGGACATAAAGAACAGAGTCTAGAGTGACAGAAGATATGGGTGTGGCTTTTCCAACCCCTTTTGGTTTTGTTTGGATCCCATTTGCCAAAGTAATAGCAGGAAGAAATTGTGAATAAACAATATCTGACAGAAGTGATTTGTTACCAGAAATATGATCAGAAGCGCCCGAGTCCATGACCCATGATCCATGAGTATTAGACTGTGAAACACAAGCAAAAGAATTACCCGCAACATCATGTTGAACAATCGAAGCTACTTGTGGAGACGTTTTCTTACTTGCTCGATATTGAAGAAACTCATCATATTCTGATTGAGCAATATGAGCATTATGGGATGGTCAATCAGGCGGAGCAACAAATGCTTCTTGTGGAGAAGTGTGCTTACCTGCATGATTACGAAGGAACTCATTATATTCCTTTAGAGCAACATGATCATAACTGGGTGGTGGACCATGCATAGTATGACATATGTCACGAGTGTTTCCAGACTTATGACAATAACTACACTTGGATCGAGGTTTTCCAAGACGACCTCCTCCTCGTCGATTCTCCATAGATTGATATGCTCGTTTTTCTATGGTTTGAGATGCGAGAGCAGATGAGTCAATGGTAGGTGATGAAACTACTTTGTGGCTGGGAGGCGCGACAAGACGAAGTAGACGAGAGAATTCATCGATTGTAGGAATTGTAGGGCTAGCTAAAATCTGATCACACACATAATCATGGTCAGGAGGAAGTCCAGCAAGGGTAAGAACTAGAAACAATGTTTGTCTGTGTTCTTGTTGGTTTTCCACATTCGTAGTAACTGGCATCAACGTGTCGAATTCCTCTATGACTGCGTGTACCTGTCCCAAGTAAGTAGACATATCGGATTCTTGTTTCTTTAAGTTGGTCAATCGAGATATCACATCATAGAATTGAGATATGTCATTTGTGTATAAAGCACGAGCCTTTTCCCAAACTGTATAACACGTATGGAATGGGCGAAACAAGGGCATCAATTTGGAATCAATAGAACGCCATAGGAGACTACATAATTGAGCATCTATTTTCTCCCATTGTGTTTTGGCTTTTGCATCTTCGTCACTAGTCTTTGCCTTTACATCTACCACATAAGTCTTGTTTGTTTAGTGATCTTGGACACCTTGACCCTTGCACCACAGCTCAACCGAGGAAGCCTAAGATAAATAGTTTGAACTTCCTAATAAGAGTTCTGAAGTGATTATAGGGCTAGAACTTCCAATGCCCATATTTTTAGAACCAAAAAGGCAAAAACATCACACCCAAAAGACATTATGCTAAATTTGTCTTGGAAACAACAAAAAGCTTGATTATAGAGATCTGATTGTCGGAAAATTCAAATCTCAAAGAAAAAATTGTCGGAAACAGCCTGGAAATAGCCGGAACCCTAATTCCAGCGATCGCATCTGGTCAAGAACAGTATGGGCCTGGTCGGAATGGCTGGACGACCCCAACTGTCAAAAAAAATCTCAAAAAATATGATCAGAAAAGCCCTCACGCACTGGCGCGTGAGACAGATCTCGCCGATCGGCGCGTGAGAGCGCATGGGGTGATTTTTTCCGGTGGTTCTGGCTGGGGTTTGGTCGCGGGAGCTTTCCGAGCCTCGTGGTGGTGTTGGTTTTTGGACAACACCCACAGAAAGAAAAAAAAATAACGAATTCAGACCCAACAGCCACCGGAAATTGACATAGATATACGGTGACTTGTTTGTTCTCACCAATGCTCTGATACCATGTGAGAAATATATGAGAAAAATATTATTGAATTGTGTTTTAATTATTACATAGAGAACCCTATTTATAGACACTATGATACAATTCCTTACCAATTAGGTGACTATAAACTATTCCTATTTTGTGTAGGATTGTGTATACCTATTCTATTCTAACACCACCCATAATCACAAAGTTACAAATCACCATATGAACCTGCAAAAAATCTCAAAACATGAAACGGAGTGGTACATCTCAAATGAGGGATTGAGTTGTTACAATCAAAACACAAACAAACTGCTTTTCTTCTAAAGTACTTTATGAAAATGATTTTGATGAAAGTGCTTTTCAAAATTAGTTGCCTTTGGTAGCATGGCCAAACAGACTCTTACAGTTATTTATATATATTTAACTTATTTTAACTCTTATTTTTATTTTGTGTGATGATGACTTGAGTTAGGCTTAAATGAAATCGTGAGGATTCATATAACTGACCCCAACTTGTTTGGGACTGAGGCATAATTGTTGTGGTATGTCCACCACCATAAAGCATTGCTATATAGGAATTTAATGTTGCATCTATTCCTGCTTATGAGTTTTTCCTCCCATTACTCGATTGAAGTCAGCATGTTCTTCTGATTTCTTTTGCTTAAGTAACTAATTTACACATTTCAATTCTGCATCCCTCCTGTCAATTGATATTTGATTTGATTAAATTTCAGGATCCAAAGAGAAAGGTTCATAAACCAGTAAAAGGTGTCTTGAAATTGGAAATCGAAAAGCTGCCAGCTAGCTCTACTGAAGCTGAAAATGCTTTGGAGAGTGGTAGTTTGATCTATGATTCTATTGATCATGGCGACCATTTGAATGATTCAACTTCTATGAAATGCCCTGCTAATGGTTCCTTTTCCAAGTCTAAATCCTCTGAGATGAAAGAGCTTGTTCGGAATGGTTCGGTTGCTCATGAAAATGTGGAAAATACTGCTGATGATGTAAGTGTCGTCTTTCAAATCAATGTTTTTTCCTTTTTAGTTCAACAATTTTTACTTTTGAATTGCTTAGTATTTAGCTGGCACATTTCAGTGGTATGTTGTTTGAGATGATGTACTTTTATGTTAAGCTTCTTTAGTCTAAACTCTCGTATATGGAAGCCTCAGCCGTCACCCTGATGATCTGGTACATCTTTGTCTAAAGATGATTCTAATATCATCTAAGATAATATACTTAAGTAAATCTTGTGATCATATAATGTGACCAAAATACCTTTCAGTTTATTGCAAGGGCTTAATTGCAGAGCAACATAATTTTTCCAAATCTTGCGATATAGGTTACGTGGCCTGTTGGTCTTGCGCCTGTCAACTTGTTCGATGAGATTTGATTCATTACTAACTGATTCAGAATAAATTATATTTGAATGTACAGTTTGAAGCTTTTGACTTCCGCACAACGACAAGGAATGAACCGTTCTTGCAGCTCTTTCACTGCTTATATGTCTACCCCTTGACTGTTAGTATGAGTCGGAAACGAAACATGTTTATTCGTGTTGAACTGAGAAGGGACGACACAGATATTCGAAAACCACCTCTAGAGGTCTGTATTTGTGTTTTCAGAGCAGTTTATTTTGTAGATTCCATGTGGTTGGATCCCTATCTAACTCTCTATCATTAGGCTATGCATCCAAGGGAACCAGGTGTACCACTTCAGAAATGGTCTCACACACAAGTTGCTGTGGGGGCAAGGGTGGCCAGCTACCATGATGAAATCAAAGTTTCTTTGCCTGTTATTTGGACACCATCACATCACCTTTTGTTTACTTTCTATCATGTTGATCTTCAGACAAAACTTGAAGCACCAAAGCCGGTAAGTTTGATGTTAATTGGCTTTTGAGGATCGTGACAATTAAACTGACAGTTTGAGCCTTCCTCTCTTCACCCTGCATGTGTTGGAATGTGTGTGTTTTCCACATGTTAGAGTTGGTACACTGGTTGATGGCAGACTCTTTATAAGTTTCTCTTTTCTTTATTTACTTCTGCCAGGTGGTAATTGGATACGCTTCACTTCCATTATCGACACATGCACAGTATGTTTTTCTATTCTCTGACTTAAGTGTCTTTTATATTTCCCCTTCACTTTAACATCCATGTTTTTCAATATCTAGCTGGATTTTTCCTCTGTTAGTACCTTTATTTTGGGCACACATCTCATTAAATTGAGGGAGCAGCTTTGGGCCATCGGCAGCCCAGTAGAAAGAGGGAAACTCTTTTTCAAGAATGGGCCAGATTTTTCAAGTCAAGTCATTTTTAATGACTTAACTTGTTAAAGCCCAATACCACTTAACAGTGGTAATTTTCCAGAACTCCCAGAGGTGCAATACAATCAAGATACAGAAAGAACAGCCACTAAGAACTCGAATCAAATTTCCTAGGTTGAGGAGATGGTTAACATGGTCGGAGAACACCAATTAATAGAGATAGATGATAATTGTGAGAAATATTGGAGAAAAATATTATTGAATTGTTGTCTCTACATTATTACATAGAGACCCTATTTATACACACACAATACAATCCTTGACCAAGTAGGAAACTACATTCTATTCCTATTCCTATTTCTATTGTAAGTAGGATTGTATATATCTATTCCTACTCTAACAATAATGAAGTAAGGGGGGGGAGATTTCAGAAAGGAGGACGATGGAACTTTAGAAACAGGGGAGCAAGGACTGGGAGATAGAGGAACCAGAACCGCTGCAAATTCAACAACAAGAAGTAATAAGGAGAGGGAGACTTCAAATTGAGTACAATAAAACTTGATCAAACTGGGTAAAGTTTTGGGTGTTGATTTCCAGGGCCATGGAGAGGAGGCCTTGGAATTATTATTTCAAGTGGACAATTCAAGACATGCCAGGAGAATGGGAGTAGAGGGTGTGCAAGAAAACAAGATTCAGAGGTTCCCAAGAGATAAAAAGTCTAGTAACTTTATCAGAAAGTCTAGTAACTTTGATGTGAAATTGAAAAATAGTGGAAACAGGGGTACGTGGAGAAACTTGCTCATCAGTGATAGATGAAATTTAAATTGGTTTAATGGAATGTAAGGGACTGATTTACAGGGATAAGAGAAGATTAGTCAAAAGAATTTTGTGGGGATGGAATGCAGACATCATTTGTTTGCAAGAAACTAAGTTAGAAGGGGATGTGATAGAGGAGATTTAGGGAGCGAGATAGATTAAGTATGCCTGTTTGGAAGCTAGTTGGACTAGATGGGGAATTCTAATGTTATGGGATTGCGTGGAAGGGGGATATTCTCGAGATTGACATCTACTCTATAACCTGCTAATTTGAAGCTCAACTTCAAAATTTCACTTGTCACATTACAAGGGCTTATGCCCCCAATTGCTAAGTGGAAAGGAGGCTTGGCTGGGAGGAAATAAGGGGGCTATAAGTGGTTTAATAGAAGGACCTTGGGCTGTGTGTGGAGATTTCAATGCGGTGAGGTTCATCTCAGAGAAGAGAAACTGTTTGATAAGGAAAAAAGGCATGAGAGAATTTTTAGATTTCATAGAAGATCTGAAGTAGATTGACATTCAACTAGAGGATGACCCATATACTTGGTTCAAAGGAGATAATCAAGACATCACCTCCAGAATTGATAGGCTTCTGTTATTAGAAGAATGGGATGATAGCTTCAACAACATCAAATAGATTGCTTTACAAAGGCTCAGATTAGACCACACTCCTATGGCATTGCACGGTGGGTGGGGGGGGGGGGGTGTGGAACCAA